>NW_026690076.1:451701-532269 GCF_943734765.1 Anopheles ziemanni
CAAGGTGCTTCGAAGCACTTTGTTCGTAATTCCAACCACATCCAAACAACTTTCAAGGTGCTTCGAAGCACTTTGTTCGTAATTCCAACCACGTCCAAACAACTTTCAAGGTGCTTCGAAGCACTTTGTTCGTAATTCCAACCACGTCCAAACAACTTTCAAGGTGCTTCGAAGCACTTTGTTCGTAATTCCAACCACATCCAAACAACTTTCAAGGTGCTTCGAAGCACTTTGTTCGTAATTCCAACCACGTCCAAACAACTTTCAAGGTGCTTGGAAGCAAGTTTAGTGCTTTTTGCAATATCTTTTTGTCATAATATGTAGAAGTTATTAAAACCTGCTTATTTTTGGGCTTAACTTGGAAGAAACTACTTGAAATCAGCAATTTTGCATTGAAAAAACGTCAAAAAACGCCTATCTTTGAACGCACATAACTTTTTTTCCTTTCGTCCGATCTTAAATTTGACCCCCATGTCGAGAGTACCCCGTTAAATTTCCTTTCTTTTGGTACCTACGGCGACCTTCTAGCTCTTCTAGTTTTCGAGCTATTCACGTTTAAAGTTGGAGGTTTTTTCAGAAAAAGAGCATTTTCGAAGCACTTTGTTCGTAATTCCAACTACGTCCAAACAACTTTCAAGGTACTTGGAAGCACTTTGTTCGTAATTCCAACCACGTCCAAACAACTTTCAAGGTGCTTCGAAGCACTTTGTTCGTAATTCCAACCACATCCAAACAACTTTCAAGGTGCTTCGAAGCACTTTGTTCGTAATTCCAACCACATCCAAACAACTTTCAAGGTGCTTCGAAGCACTTTGTTCGTAATTCCAACCACATCCAAACAACTTTCAAGGTGCTTCGAAGCACTTTGTTCGTAATTCCAACCACATCCAAACAACTTTCAAGGTGCTTCGAAGCACTTTGTTCGTAATTCCAACCACGTCCAAACAACTTTCAAGGTGCTTCGAAGCACTTTGTTCGTAATTCCAACCACATCCAAACAACTTTCAAGGTGCTTCGAAGCACTTTGTTCGTAATTCCAACCACATCCAAACAACTTTCAAGGTGCTTCGAAGCACTTTGTTCGTAATTCCAACCACATCCAAACAACTTTCAAGGTGCTTCGAAGCACTTTGTTCGTAATTCCAACCACATCCAAACAACTTTCAAGGTGCTTCGAAGCACTTTGTCGTAATTCCAACCACATCCAAACAACTTTCAAGGTGCTTCGAAGCACTTTGTTCGTAATTCCAACCACATCCAAACAACTTTCAAGGTGCTTCGAAGCACTTTGTTCGTAATTTCAACCACATCCAAACAACTTTCAAGGTGCTTCGAAGCACTTTGTTCGTAATTCCAACCACGTCCAAACAACTTTCAAGGTACTTGGAAGCAAGTTTAGTGCTTTTTGCAATATCTTTTTGTCATAATATGTAGAAGTTAACAAAACCTGCTTATTTTTGGGCTTAACTTGGAAGAAACTACTTGAAATCAGCAATTTTGCATTGAAAAAACGTCAAAAAACGTCTATCTTTGAACGCTCATAACTTTTTTTCCTTTCGTCCGATCTTAAATTTGACCCCCATGTCGAGAGTACCCCGTTAAATTTCCTTTCTTTTGGTACCTACGGCGACCTTCTAGCTCTTCTAGTTTTCGAGCTATTAACGTTTAAAGTTGGAGGTTTTTTCAGAAAAAGAGCATTTTCGAAGCACTTTGTTCGTAATTCCAACCACATCCAAACAACTTTCAAGGTGCTTCGAAGCACTTTGTTCGTAATTCCAACCACGTCCAAACAACTTTCAAGGTGCTTCGAAGCACTTTGTTCGTAATTCCAACCACATCCAAACAACTTTCAAGGTGCTTCGAAGCACTTTGTTCGTAATTCCAACCACATCCAAACAACTTTCAAGGTGCTTCGAAGCACTTTGTTCGTAATTCCAACCACATCCAAACAACTTTCAAGGTGCTTCGAAGCACTTTGTTCGTAATTCCAACCACATCCAAACAACTTTCAAGGTGCTTCGAAGCACTTTGTTCGTAATTCCAACCACGTCCAAACAACTTTCAAGGTGCTTCGAAGCACTTTGTTCGTAATTCCAACCACATCCAAACAACTTTCAAGGTGCTTCGAAGCACTTTGTTCGTAATTCCAACCACATCCAAACAACTTTCAAGGTGCTTCGAAGCACTTTGTTCGTAATTCCAACCACATCCAAACAACTTTCAAGGTGCTTCGAAGCACTTTGTTCGTAATTCCAACCACATCCAAACAACTTTCAAGGTGCTTCGAAGCACTTTGTTCGTAATTCCAACCACGTCCAAACAACTTTCAAGGTGCTTCGAAGCACTTTGTTCGTAATTCCAACCACATCCAAACAACTTTCAAGGTGCTTCGAAGCACTTTGTTCGTAATTCCAACCACATCCAAACAACTTTCAAGGTGCTTCGAAGCACTTTGTTCGTAATTCCAACCACATCCAAACAACTTTCAAGGTGCTTCGAAGCACTTTGTTCGTAATTCCAACCACATCCAAACAACTTTCAAGGTGCTTCGAAGCACTTTGTTCGTAATTCCAACCACGTCCAAACAACTTTCAAGGTGCTTCGAAGCACTTTGTTCGTAATTCCAACCACATCCAAACAACTTTCAAGGTGCTTCGAAGCACTTTGTTCGTAATTCCAACCACATCCAAACAACTTTCAAGGTGCTTCGAAGCACTTTGTTCGTAATTCCAACCACATCCAAACAACTTTCAAGGTGCTTCGAAGCACTTTGTTCGTAATTCCAACCACGTCCAAACAACTTTCAAGGTGCTTCGAAGCACTTTGTTCGTAATTCCAACCACGTCCAAACAACTTCCAAGGTACTTGGAAGCAAGTTTAGTGCTTTTTGCAATATCTTTTTGTCATAATATGTAGAAGTTAACAAAACCTGCTTATTTTTGGGCTTAACTTGGAAGAAACTACTTGAAATCAGCAATTTTGCATTGAAAAAACGTCAAAAAACGTCTATGTTTGAACGCTCATAACTTTTTTTCCTTTCGTCCGATCTTAAATTTGACCCCCATGTCGAGAGTACCCCGTTAAATTTCCTTTCTTTTGGTACCTACGGCGACCTTCTAGCTCTTCTAGTTTTCGAGCTATTCACGTTTAAAGTTGGAGGTTTTTTCGGAAAAAGAGCATTTTCGAAGCACTTTGTTCGTAATTCCAACTACGTCCAAACAACTTTCAAGGTACTTGGAAGCACTTTGTTCGTAATTCCAACCACATCCAAACAACTTTCAAGGTGCTTCGAAGCACTTTGTTCGTAATTCCAACCACATCCAAACAACTTTCAAGGTGCTTCGAAGCACTTTGTTCGTAATTCCAACCACATCCAAACAACTTTCAAGGTGCTTCGAAGCACTTTGTTCGTAATTCCAACCACGTCCAAACAACTTTCAAGGTGCTTCGAAGCACTTTGTTCGTAATTCCAACCACATCCAAACAACTTTCAAGGTGCTTCGAAGCACTTTGTTCGTAATTCCAACCACATCCAAACAACTTTCAAGGTGCTTCGAAGCACTTTGTTCGTAATTCCAACCACATCCAAACAACTTTCAAGGTGCTTCGAAGCACTTTGTTCGTAATTCCAACCACATCCAAACAACTTTCAAGGTGCTTCGAAGCACTTTGTTCGTAATTCCAACCACATCCAAACAACTTTCAAGGTGCTTCGAAGCACTTTGTTCGTAATTCCAACCACGTCCAAACAACTTTCAAGGTGCTTCGAAGCACTTTGTTCGTAATTCCAACCACATCCAAACAACTTTCAAGGTGCTTCGAAGCACTTTGTTCGTAATTCCAACCACATCCAAACAACTTTCAAGGTGCTTCGAAGCACTTTGTTCGTAATTCCAACCACATCCAAACAACTTTCAAGGTGCTTCGAAGCACTTTGTTCGTAATTTCAACCACATCCAAACAACTTTCAAGGTGCTTCGAAGCACTTTGTTCGTAATTCCAACCACGTCCAAACAACTTCCAAGGTACTTGGAAGCAAGTTTAGTGCTTTTTGCAATATCTTTTTGTCATAATATGTAGAAGTTAACAAAACCTGCTTATTTTTGGGCTTAACTTGGAAGAAACTACTTGAAATCAGCAATTTTGCATTGAAAAAACGTCAAAAAAACGTCTATGTTTGAACGCTCATAACTTTTTTTCCTTTCGTCCGATCTTAAATTTGACCCCCATGTCGAGAGTACCCCGTTAAATTTCCTTTCTTTTGGTACCTACGGCGACCTTCTAGCTCTTCTAGTTTTCGAGCTATTCACGTTTAAAGTTGGAGGTTTTTTCGGAAAAAGAGCATTTTCGAAGCACTTTGTTCGTAATTCCAACTACGTCCAAACAACTTTCAAGGTACTTGGAAGCACTTTGTTCGTAATTCCAACCACATCCAAACAACTTTCAAGGTGCTTCGAAGCACTTTGTCGTAATTCCAACCACATCCAAACAACTTTCAAGGTGCTTCGAAGCACTTTGTTCGTAATTCCAACCACATCCAAACAACTTTCAAGGTGCTTCGAAGCACTTTGTTCGTAATTTCAACCACATCCAAACAACTTTCAAGGTGCTTCGAAGCACTTTGTTCGTAATTCCAACCACGTCCAAACAACTTTCAAGGTACTTGGAAGCAAGTTTAGTGCTTTTTGCAATATCTTTTTGTCATAATATGTAGAAGTTAACAAAACCTGCTTATTTTTGGGCTTAACTTGGAAGAAACTACTTGAAATCAGCAATTTTGCATTGAAAAAACGTCAAAAAACGCCTGTCTTTGAACGCTCATAACTTTTTTTCCTTTCGTCCGATCTTAAATTTGACCCCCATGTCGAGAGTACCCCGTTAAATTTCCTTTCTTTTGGTACCTACGGCGACCTTCTAGCTCTTCTAGTTTTCGAGCTATTCACGTTTAAAGTTGGAGGTTTTTTCAGAAAAAGAGCATTTTCGAAGCACTTTGTTCGTAATTCCAACCACATCCAAACAACTTTCAAGGTGCTTCGAAGCACTTTGTTCGTAATTCCAACCACATCCAAACAACTTTCAAGGTGCTTCGAAGCACTTTGTTCGTAATTCCAACCACATCCAAACAACTTTCAAGGTGCTTCGAAGCACTTTGTTCGTAATTCCAACCACATCCAAACAACTTTCAAGGTGCTTCGAAGCACTTTGTTCGTAATTCCAACCACATCCAAACAACTTTCAAGGTGCTTCGAAGCACTTTGTTCGTAATTCCAACCACGTCCAAACAACTTTCAAGGTGCTTCGAAGCACTTTGTTCGTAATTCCAACCACATCCAAACAACTTTCAAGGTGCTTCGAAGCACTTTGTTCGTAATTTCAACCACATCCAAACAACTTTCAAGGTGCTTCGAAGCACTTTGTTCGTAATTCCAACCACGTCCAAACAACTTTCAAGGTGCTTGGAAGCAAGTTTAGTGCTTTTTGCAATATCTTTTTGTCATAATATGTAGAAGTTATTAAAACCTGCTTATTTTTGGGCTTAACTTGGAAGAAACTACTTGAAATCAGCAATTTTGCATTGAAAAAACGTCAAAAAACGCCTATCTTTGAACGCACATAACTTTTTTTCCTTTCGTCCGATCTTAAATTTGACCCCCATGTCGAGAGTACCCCGTTAAATTTCCTTTCTTTTGGTACCTACGGCGACCTTCTAGCTCTTCTAGTTTTCGAGCTATTCACGTTTAAAGTTGGAGGTTTTTTCAGAAAAAGAGCATTTTCGAAGCACTTTGTTCGTAATTCCAACTACGTCCAAACAACTTTCAAGGTACTTGGAAGCACTTTGTTCGTAATTCCAACCACGTCCAAACAACTTTCAAGGTGCTTCGAAGCACTTTGTTCGTAATTCCAACCACATCCAAACAACTTTCAAGGTGCTTCGAAGCACTTTGTTCGTAATTCCAACCACATCCAAACAACTTTCAAGGTGCTTCGAAGCACTTTGTTCGTAATTCCAACCACATCCAAACAACTTTCAAGGTGCTTCGAAGCACTTTGTTCGTAATTCCAACCACATCCAAACAACTTTCAAGGTGCTTCGAAGCACTTTGTTCGTAATTCCAACCACGTCCAAACAACTTTCAAGGTGCTTCGAAGCACTTTGTTCGTAATTCCAACCACATCCAAACAACTTTCAAGGTGCTTCGAAGCACTTTGTTCGTAATTCCAACCACATCCAAACAACTTTCAAGGTGCTTCGAAGCACTTTGTTCGTAATTCCAACCACATCCAAACAACTTTCAAGGTGCTTCGAAGCACTTTGTTCGTAATTCCAACCACATCCAAACAACTTTCAAGGTGCTTCGAAGCACTTTGTCGTAATTCCAACCACATCCAAACAACTTTCAAGGTGCTTCGAAGCACTTTGTTCGTAATTCCAACCACATCCAAACAACTTTCAAGGTGCTTCGAAGCACTTTGTTCGTAATTTCAACCACATCCAAACAACTTTCAAGGTGCTTCGAAGCACTTTGTTCGTAATTCCAACCACGTCCAAACAACTTTCAAGGTACTTGGAAGCAAGTTTAGTGCTTTTTGCAATATCTTTTTGTCATAATATGTAGAAGTTAACAAAACCTGCTTATTTTTGGGCTTAACTTGGAAGAAACTACTTGAAATCAGCAATTTTGCATTGAAAAAACGTCAAAAAACGTCTATCTTTGAACGCTCATAACTTTTTTTCCTTTCGTCCGATCTTAAATTTGACCCCCATGTCGAGAGTACCCCGTTAAATTTCCTTTCTTTTGGTACCTACGGCGACCTTCTAGCTCTTCTAGTTTTCGAGCTATTAACGTTTAAAGTTGGAGGTTTTTTCAGAAAAAGAGCATTTTCGAAGCACTTTGTTCGTAATTCCAACCACATCCAAACAACTTTCAAGGTGCTTCGAAGCACTTTGTTCGTAATTCCAACCACGTCCAAACAACTTTCAAGGTGCTTCGAAGCACTTTGTTCGTAATTCCAACCACATCCAAACAACTTTCAAGGTGCTTCGAAGCACTTTGTTCGTAATTCCAACCACATCCAAACAACTTTCAAGGTGCTTCGAAGCACTTTGTTCGTAATTCCAACCACATCCAAACAACTTTCAAGGTGCTTCGAAGCACTTTGTTCGTAATTCCAACCACATCCAAACAACTTTCAAGGTGCTTCGAAGCACTTTGTTCGTAATTCCAACCACGTCCAAACAACTTTCAAGGTGCTTCGAAGCACTTTGTTCGTAATTCCAACCACATCCAAACAACTTTCAAGGTGCTTCGAAGCACTTTGTTCGTAATTCCAACCACATCCAAACAACTTTCAAGGTGCTTCGAAGCACTTTGTTCGTAATTCCAACCACATCCAAACAACTTTCAAGGTGCTTCGAAGCACTTTGTTCGTAATTCCAACCACATCCAAACAACTTTCAAGGTGCTTCGAAGCACTTTGTTCGTAATTCCAACCACGTCCAAACAACTTTCAAGGTGCTTCGAAGCACTTTGTTCGTAATTCCAACCACATCCAAACAACTTTCAAGGTGCTTCGAAGCACTTTGTTCGTAATTCCAACCACATCCAAACAACTTTCAAGGTGCTTCGAAGCACTTTGTTCGTAATTCCAACCACATCCAAACAACTTTCAAGGTGCTTCGAAGCACTTTGTTCGTAATTCCAACCACATCCAAACAACTTTCAAGGTGCTTCGAAGCACTTTGTTCGTAATTCCAACCACGTCCAAACAACTTTCAAGGTGCTTCGAAGCACTTTGTTCGTAATTCCAACCACATCCAAACAACTTTCAAGGTGCTTCGAAGCACTTTGTTCGTAATTCCAACCACATCCAAACAACTTTCAAGGTGCTTCGAAGCACTTTGTTCGTAATTCCAACCACATCCAAACAACTTTCAAGGTGCTTCGAAGCACTTTGTTCGTAATTCCAACCACGTCCAAACAACTTTCAAGGTGCTTCGAAGCACTTTGTTCGTAATTCCAACCACGTCCAAACAACTTCCAAGGTACTTGGAAGCAAGTTTAGTGCTTTTTGCAATATCTTTTTGTCATAATATGTAGAAGTTAACAAAACCTGCTTATTTTTGGGCTTAACTTGGAAGAAACTACTTGAAATCAGCAATTTTGCATTGAAAAAACGTCAAAAAACGTCTATGTTTGAACGCTCATAACTTTTTTTCCTTTCGTCCGATCTTAAATTTGACCCCCATGTCGAGAGTACCCCGTTAAATTTCCTTTCTTTTGGTACCTACGGCGACCTTCTAGCTCTTCTAGTTTTCGAGCTATTCACGTTTAAAGTTGGAGGTTTTTTCGGAAAAAGAGCATTTTCGAAGCACTTTGTTCGTAATTCCAACTACGTCCAAACAACTTTCAAGGTACTTGGAAGCACTTTGTTCGTAATTCCAACCACATCCAAACAACTTTCAAGGTGCTTCGAAGCACTTTGTTCGTAATTCCAACCACATCCAAACAACTTTCAAGGTGCTTCGAAGCACTTTGTTCGTAATTCCAACCACATCCAAACAACTTTCAAGGTGCTTCGAAGCACTTTGTTCGTAATTCCAACCACGTCCAAACAACTTTCAAGGTGCTTCGAAGCACTTTGTTCGTAATTCCAACCACATCCAAACAACTTTCAAGGTGCTTCGAAGCACTTTGTTCGTAATTCCAACCACATCCAAACAACTTTCAAGGTGCTTCGAAGCACTTTGTTCGTAATTCCAACCACATCCAAACAACTTTCAAGGTGCTTCGAAGCACTTTGTTCGTAATTCCAACCACATCCAAACAACTTTCAAGGTGCTTCGAAGCACTTTGTTCGTAATTCCAACCACATCCAAACAACTTTCAAGGTGCTTCGAAGCACTTTGTTCGTAATTCCAACCACGTCCAAACAACTTTCAAGGTGCTTCGAAGCACTTTGTTCGTAATTCCAACCACATCCAAACAACTTTCAAGGTGCTTCGAAGCACTTTGTTCGTAATTCCAACCACATCCAAACAACTTTCAAGGTGCTTCGAAGCACTTTGTTCGTAATTCCAACCACATCCAAACAACTTTCAAGGTGCTTCGAAGCACTTTGTTCGTAATTTCAACCACATCCAAACAACTTTCAAGGTGCTTCGAAGCACTTTGTTCGTAATTCCAACCACGTCCAAACAACTTCCAAGGTACTTGGAAGCAAGTTTAGTGCTTTTTGCAATATCTTTTTGTCATAATATGTAGAAGTTAACAAAACCTGCTTATTTTTGGGCTTAACTTGGAAGAAACTACTTGAAATCAGCAATTTTGCATTGAAAAAACGTCAAAAAACGTCTATGTTTGAACGCTCATAACTTTTTTTCCTTTCGTCCGATCTTAAATTTGACCCCCATGTCGAGAGTACCCCGTTAAATTTCCTTTCTTTTGGTACCTACGGCGACCTTCTAGCTCTTCTAGTTTTCGAGCTATTCACGTTTAAAGTTGGAGGTTTTTTCGGAAAAAGAGCATTTTCGAAGCACTTTGTTCGTAATTCCAACTACGTCCAAACAACTTTCAAGGTACTTGGAAGCACTTTGTTCGTAATTCCAACCACATCCAAACAACTTTCAAGGTGCTTCGAAGCACTTTGTCGTAATTCCAACCACATCCAAACAACTTTCAAGGTGCTTCGAAGCACTTTGTTCGTAATTCCAACCACATCCAAACAACTTTCAAGGTGCTTCGAAGCACTTTGTTCGTAATTTCAACCACATCCAAACAACTTTCAAGGTGCTTCGAAGCACTTTGTTCGTAATTCCAACCACGTCCAAACAACTTTCAAGGTACTTGGAAGCAAGTTTAGTGCTTTTTGCAATATCTTTTTGTCATAATATGTAGAAGTTAACAAAACCTGCTTATTTTTGGGCTTAACTTGGAAGAAACTACTTGAAATCAGCAATTTTGCATTGAAAAAACGTCAAAAAACGTCTATCTTTGAACGCTCATAACTTTTTTTCCTTTCGTCCGATCTTAAATTTGACCCCCATGTCGAGAGTACCCCGTTAAATTTCCTTTCTTTTGGTACCTACGGCGACCTTCTAGCTCTTCTAGTTTTCGAGCTATTAACGTTTAAAGTTGGAGGTTTTTTCAGAAAAAGAGCATTTTCGAAGCACTTTGTTCGTAATTCCAACCACATCCAAACAACTTTCAAGGTGCTTCGAAGCACTTTGTTCGTAATTCCAACCACGTCCAAACAACTTTCAAGGTGCTTCCAAGCACTTTGTTCGTAATTCCAACCACATCCAAACAACTTTCAAGGTGCTTCGAAGCACTTTGTTCGTAATTCCAACCACATCCAAACAACTTTCAAGGTGCTTCGAAGCACTTTGTTCGTAATTCCAACCACATCCAAACAACTTTCAAGGTGCTTCGAAGCACTTTGTTCGTAATTCCAACCACATCCAAACAACTTTCAAGGTGCTTCGAAGCACTTTGTTCGTAATTCCAACCACATCCAAACAACTTTCAAGGTGCTTCGAAGCACTTTGTTCGTAATTTCAACCACATCCAAACAACTTTCAAGGTGCTTCGAAGCACTTTGTTCGTAATTCCAACCACGTCCAAACAACTTCCAAGGTACTTGGAAGCAAGTTTAGTGCTTTTTGCAATATCTTTTTGTCATAATATGTAGAAGTTAACAAAACCTGCTTATTTTTGGGCTTAACTTGGAAGAAACTACTTGAAATCAGCAATTTTGCATTGAAAAAACGTCAAAAAACGCCTATCTTTGAACGCTCATAACTTTTTTTCCTTTCGTCCGATCTTAAATTTGACCCCCATGTCGAGAGTACCCCGTTAAATTTCCTTTCTTTTGGTACCTACGGCGACCTTCTAGCTCTTCTAGTTTTCGAGCTATTAACGTTTAAAGTTGGAGGTTTTTTCAGAAAAAGAGCATTTTCGAAGCACTTTGTTCGTAATTCCAACCACGTCCAAACAACTTTCAAGGTGCTTCGAAGCACTTTGTTCGTAATTCCAACCACATCCAAACAACTTTCAAGGTGCTTCGAAGCACTTTGTTCGTAATTCCAACCACATCCAAACAACTTTCAAGGTGCTTCGAAGCACTTTGTTCGTAATTCCAACCACATCCAAACAACTTTCAAGGTGCTTCGAAGCACTTTGTTCGTAATTCCAACCACATCCAAACAACTTTCAAGGTGCTTCGAAGCACTTTGTTCGTAATTCCAACCACATCCAAACAACTTTCAAGGTGCTTCGAAGCACTTTGTTCGTAATTCCAACCACGTCCAAACAACTTTCAAGGTGCTTCGAAGCACTTTGTTCGTAATTCCAACCACATCCAAACAACTTTCAAGGTGCTTCGAAGCACTTTGTTCGTAATTCCAACCACGTCCAAACAACTTTCAAGGTGCTTCGAAGCACTTTGTTCGTAATTCCAACCACATCCAAACAACTTTCAAGGTGCTTCGAAGCACTTTGTTCGTAATTTCAACCACATCCAAACAACTTTCAAGGTGCTTCGAAGCACTTTGTTCGTAATTCCAACCACATCCAAACAACTTTCAAGGTGCTTCGAAGCACTTTGTTCGTAATTCCAACCACGTCCAAACAACTTTCAAGGTGCTTGGAAGCAAGTTTAGTGCTTTTTGCAATATCTTTTTGTCATAGTATGTAGAAGTTAACAAAACCTGCTTATTTTTGGGCTTAACTTGGAAGAAACTACTTGAAATCAGCAATTTTGCATTGAAAAAACGTCAAAAAACGCCTATCTTTGAACGCACATAACTTTTTTTCCTTTCGTCCGATCTTAAATTTGACCCCCATGTCGAGAGTACCCCGTTAAATTTCCTTTCTTTTGGTACCTACGGCGACCTTCTAGCTCTTCTAGTTTTCGAGCTATTAACGTTTAAAGTTGGAGGTTTTTTCAGAAAAAGAGCATTTTCGAAGCACTTTGTTCGTAATTCCAACCACATCCAAACAACTTTCAAGGTGCTTCGAAGCACTTTGTTCGTAATTCCAACCACGTCCAAACAACTTTCAAGGTGCTTCGAAGCACTTTGTTCGTAATTCCAACCACATCCAAACAACTTTCAAGGTGCTTCGAAGCACTTTGTTCGTAATTCCAACCACATCCAAACAACTTTCAAGGTGCTTCGAAGCACTTTGTTCGTAATTCCAACCACGTCCAAACAACTTTCAAGGTGCTTCGAAGCACTTTGTTCGTAATTCCAACCACATCCAAACAACTTTCAAGGTGCTTCGAAGCACTTTGTTCGTAATTCCAACCACATCCAAACAACTTTCAAGGTGCTTCGAAGCACTTTGTTCGTAATTCCAACCACGTCCAAACAACTTTCAAGGTGCTTCGAAGCACTTTGTTCGTAATTCCAACCACATCCAAACAACTTTCAAGGTGCTTCGAAGCACTTTGTTCGTAATTCCAACCACATCCAAACAACTTTCAAGGTGCTTCGAAGCACTTTGTTCGTAATTCCAACCACGTCCAAACAACTTTCAAGGTGCTTCGAAGCACTTTGTTCGTAATTCCAACCACGTCCAAACAACTTTCAAGGTGCTTCGAAGCACTTTGTTCGTAATTCCAACCACATCCAAACAACTTTCAAGGTGCTTCGAAGCACTTTGTTCGTAATTCCAACCACATCCAAACAACTTTCAAGGTGCTTCGAAGCACTTTGTTCGTAATTCCAACCACGTCCAAACAACTTTCAAGGTGCTTCGAAGCACTTTGTTCGTAATTCCAACCACATCCAAACAACTTTCAAGGTGCTTCGAAGCACTTTGTTCGTAATTTCAACCACATCCAAACAACTTTCAAGGTGCTTCGAAGCACTTTGTTCGTAATTCCAACCACGTCCAAACAACTTTCAAGGTGCTTGGAAGCAAGTTTAGTGCTTTTTGCAATATCTTTTTGTCATAATATGTAGAAGTTAACAAAACCTGCTTATTTTTGGGCTTAACTTGGAAGAAACTACTTGAAATCAGCAATTTTGCATTGAAAAAACGTCAAAAAACGCCTATCTTTGAACGCACATAACTTTTTTTCCTTTCGTCCGATCTTAAATTTGACCCCCATGTCGAGAGTACCCCGTTAAATTTCCTTTCTTTTGGTACCTACGGCGACCTTCTAGCTCTTCTAGTTTTCGAGCTATTCACGTTTAAAGTTGGAGGTTTTTTCAGAAAAAGAGCATTTTCGAAGCACTTTGTTCGTAATTCCAACTACGTCCAAACAACTTTCAAGGTACTTGGAAGCACTTTGTTCGTAATTCCAACCACATCCAAACAACTTTCAAGGTGCTTCGAAGCACTTTGTCGTAATTCCAACCACATACAAACAACTTTCAAGGTGCTTCGAAGCACTTTGTTCGTAATTCCAACCACATCCAAACAACTTTCAAGGTGCTTCGAAGCACTTTGTTCGTAATTTCAACCACATCCAAACAACTTTCAAGGTGCTTCGAAGCACTTTGTTCGTAATTCCAACCACGTCCAAACAACTTTCAAGGTACTTGGAAGCAAGTTTAGTGCTTTTTGCAATATCTTTTTGTCATAATATGTAGAAGTTAACAAAACCTGCTTATTTTTGGGCTTAACTTGGCAGAAACTACTTGAAATCAGCAATTTTGCATTGAAAAAACGTCAAAAAACGTCTATCTTTGAACGCTCATAACTTTTTTTCCTTTCGTCCGATCTTAAATTTGACCCCCATGTCGAGAGTACCCCGTTAAATTTCCTTTCTTTTGGTACCTACGGCGACCTTCTAGCTCTTCTAGTTTTCGAGCTATTAACGTTTAAAGTTGGAGGTTTTTTCAGAAAAAGAGCATTTTCGAAGCACTTTGTTCGTAATTCCAACCACATCCAAACAACTTTCAAGGTGCTTCGAAGCACTTTGTTCGTAATTCCAACCACGTCCAAACAACTTTCAAGGTGCTTCGAAGCACTTTGTTCGTAATTCCAACCACATCCAAACAACTTTCAAGGTGCTTCGAAGCACTTTGTTCGTAATTCCAACCACATCCAAACAACTTTCAAGGTGCTTCGAAGCACTTTGTTCGTAATTCCAACCACATCCAAACAACTTTCAAGGTGCTTCGAAGCACTTTGTTCGTAATTCCAACCACATCCAAACAACTTTCAAGGTGCTTCGAAGCACTTTGTTCGTAATTCCAACCACATCCAAACAACTTTCAAGGTGCTTCGAAGCACTTTGTTCGTAATTCCAACCACATCCAAACAACTTTCAAGGTGCTTCGAAGCACTTTGTTCGTAATTCCAACCACATCCAAACAACTTTCAAGGTGCTTCGAAGCACTTTGTTCGTAATTCCAACCACGTCCAAACAACTTTCAAGGTGCTTCGAAGCACTTTGTTCGTAATTTCAACCACATCCAAACAACTTTCAAGGTGCTTCGAAGCACTTTGTTCGTAATTCCAACCACGTCCAAACAACTTCCAAGGTACTTGGAAGCAAGTTTAGTGCTTTTTGCAATATCTTTTTGTCATAATATGTAGAAGTTAACAAAACCTGCTTATTTTTGGGCTTAACTTGGAAGAAACTACTTGAAATCAGCAATTTTGCATTGAAAAAACGTCAAAAAACGTCTATGTTTGAACGCTCATAACTTTTTTTCCTTTCGTCCGATCTTAAATTTGACCCCCATGTCGAGAGTACCCCGTTAAATTTCCTTTCTTTTGGTACCTACGGCGACCTTCTAGCTCTTCTAGTTTTCGAGCTATTAACGTTTAAAGTTGGAGGTTTTTTCAGAAAAAGAGCATTTTCGAAGCACTTTGTTCGTAATTCCAACCACATCCAAACAACTTTCAAGGTGCTTCGAAGCACTTTGTTCGTAATTCCAACCACGTCCAAACAACTTTCAAGGTGCTTCGAAGCACTTTGTTCGTAATTCCAACCACATCCAAACAACTTTCAAGGTGCTTCGAAGCACTTTGTTCGTAATTCCAACCACATCCAAACAACTTTCAAGGTGCTTCGAAGCACTTTGTTCGTAATTCCAACCACATCCAAACAACTTTCAAGGTGCTTCGAAGCACTTTGTTCGTAATTCCAACCACGTCCAAACAACTTTCAAGGTACTTGGAAGCAAGTTTAGTGCTTTTTGCAATATCTTTTTGTCATAATATGTAGAAGTTAACAAAACCTGCTTATTTTTGGGCTTAACTTGGCAGAAACTACTTGAAATCAGCAATTTTGCATTGAAAAAACGTCAAAAAACGTCTATCTTTGAACGCTCATAACTTTTTTTCCTTTCGTCCGATCTTAAATTTGACCCCCATGTCGAGAGTACCCCGTTAAATTTCCTTTCTTTTGGTACCTACGGCGACCTTCTAGCTCTTCTAGTTTTCGAGCTATTAACGTTTAAAGTTGGAGGTTTTTTCAGAAAAAGAGCATTTTCGAAGCACTTTGTTCGTAATTCCAACCACATCCAAACAACTTTCAAGGTGCTTCGAAGCACTTTGTTCGTAATTCCAACCACGTCCAAACAACTTTCAAGGTGCTTCGAAGCACTTTGTTCGTAATTCCAACCACGTCCAAACAATTTTCAAGGTGCTTCGAAGCACTTTGTTCGTAATTCCAACCACATCCAAACAACTTTCAAGGTGCTTCGAAGCACTTTGTTCGTAATTCCAACCACATCCAAACAACTTTCAAGGTGCTTCGAAGCACTTTGTTCGTAATTCCAACCACATCCAAACAACTTTCAAGGTGCTTCGAAGCACTTTGTTCGTAATTCCAACCACATCCAAACAACTTTCAAGGTGCTTCGAAGCACTTTGTTCGTAATTCCAACCACATCCAAACAACTTTCAAGGTGCTTCGAAGCACTTTGTTCGTAATTCCAACCACGTCCAAACAACTTTCAAGGTGCTTCGAAGCACTTTGTTCGTAATTCCAACCACATCCAAACAACTTTCAAGGTGCTTCGAAGCACTTTGTTCGTAATTCCAACCACATCCAAACAACTTTCAAGGTGCTTCGAAGCACTTTGTTCGTAATTCCAACCACATCCAAACAACTTTCAAGGTGCTTCGAAGCACTTTGTTCGTAATTCCAACCACATCCAAACAACTTTCAAGGTGCTTCGAAGCACTTTGTTCGTAATTCCAACCACATCCAAACAACTTTCAAGGTGCTTCGAAGCACTTTGTTCGTAATTCCAACCACATCCAAACAACTTTCAAGGTGCTTCGAAGCACTTTGTTCGTAATTCCAACCACATCCAAACAACTTTCAAGGTGCTTCGAAGCACTTTGTTCGTAATTCCAACCACATCCAAACAACTTTCAAGGTGCTTCGAAGCACTTTGTTCGTAATTCCAACCACATCCAAACAACTTTCAAGGTGCTTCGAAGCACTTTGTTCGTAATTCCAACCACGTCCAAACAACTTTCAAGGTACTTGGAAGCAAGTTTAGTGCTTTTTGCAATATCTTTTTGTCATAATATGTAGAAGTTAACAAAACCTGCTTATTTTTGGGCTTAACTTGGCAGAAACTACTTGAAATCAGCAATTTTGCATTGAAAAAACGTCAAAAAACGTCTATCTTTGAACGCTCATAACTTTTTTTCCTTTCGTCCGATCTTAAATTTGACCCCCATGTCGAGAGTACCCCGTTAAATTTCCTTTCTTTTGGTACCTACGGCGACCTTCTAGCTCTTCTAGTTTTCGAGCTATTAACGTTTAAAGTTGGAGGTTTTTTCAGAAAAAGAGCATTTTCGAAGCACTTTGTTCGTAATTCCAACCACATCCAAACAACTTTCAAGGTGCTTCGAAGCACTTTGTTCGTAATTCCAACCACATCCAAACAACTTTCAAGGTGCTTCGAAGCACTTTGTTCGTAATTCCAACCACATCCAAACAACTTTCAAGGTGCTTCGAAGCACTTTGTTCGTAATTCCAACCACATCCAAACAACTTTCAAGGTGCTTCGAAGCACTTTGTTCGTAATTCCAACCACATCCAAACAACTTTCAAGGTGCTTCGAAGCACTTTGTTCGTAATTCCAACCACATCCAAACAACTTTCAAGGTGCTTCGAAGCACTTTGTTCGTAATTCCAACCACATCCAAACAACTTTCAAGGTGCTTCGAAGCACTTTGTTCGTAATTCCAACCACATCCAAACAACTTTCAAGGTGCTTCGAAGCACTTTGTTCGTAATTTCAACCACATCCAAACAACTTTCAAGGTGCTTCGAAGCACTTTGTTCGTAATTCCAACCACGTCCAAACAACTTCCAAGGTGCTTGGAAGCAAGTTTAGTGCTTTTTGCAATATCTTTTTGTCATAATATGTAGAAGTTAACAAAACCTGCTTATTTTTGGGCTTAACTTGGAAGAAACTACTTGAAATCAGCAATTTTGCATTGAAAAAACGTCAAAAAACGCCTATCTTTGAACGCACATAACTTTTTTTCCTTTCGTCCGATCTTAAATTTGACCCCCATGTCGAGAGTACCCCGTTAAATTTCCTTTCTTTTGGTACCTACGGCGACCTTCTAGCTCTTCTAGTTTTCGAGCTATTAACGTTTAAAGTTGGAGGTTTTTTCAGAAAAAGAGCATTTTCGAAGCACTTTGTTCGTAATTCCAACCACATCCAAACAACTTTCAAGGTGCTTCGAAGCACTTTGTTCGTAATTCCAACCACGTCCAAACAACTTTCAAGGTGCTTCGAAGCACTTTGTTCGTAATTCCAACCACATCCAAACAACTTTCAAGGTGCTTCGAAGCACTTTGTTCGTAATTCCAACCACATCCAAACAACTTTCAAGGTGCTTCGAAGCACTTTGTTCGTAATTCCAACCACGTCCAAACAACTTTCAAGGTACTTGGAAGCAAGTTTAGTGCTTTTTGCAATATCTTTTTGTCATAATATGTAGAAGTTAACAAAACCTGCTTATTTTTGGGCTTAACTTGGCAGAAACTACTTGAAATCAGCAATTTTGCATTGAAAAAACGTCAAAAAACGTCTATCTTTGAACGCTCATAACTTTTTTTCCTTTCGTCCGATCTTAAATTTGACCCCCATGTCGAGAGTACCCCGTTAAATTTCCTTTCTTTTGGTACCTACGGCGACCTTCTAGCTCTTCTAGTTTTCGAGCTATTAACGTTTAAAGTTGGAGGTTTTTTCAGAAAAAGAGCATTTTCGAAGCACTTTGTTCGTAATTCCAACCACATCCAAACAACTTTCAAGGTGCTTCGAAGCACTTTGTTCGTAATTCCAACCACGTCCAAACAACTTTCAAGGTGCTTCGAAGCACTTTGTTCGTAATTCCAACCACATCCAAACAACTTTCAAGGTGCTTCGAAGCACTTTGTTCGTAATTCCAACCACATCCAAACAACTTTCAAGGTGCTTCGAAGCACTTTGTTCGTAATTCCAACCACATCCAAACAACTTTCAAGGTGCTTCGAAGCACTTTGTTCGTAATTCCAACCACATCCAAACAACTTTCAAGGTGCTTCGAAGCACTTTGTTCGTAATTCCAACCACATCCAAACAACTTTCAAGGTGCTTCGAAGCACTTTGTTCGTAATTCCAACCACATCCAAACAACTTTCAAGGTGCTTCGAAGCACTTTGTTCGTAATTCCAACCACATCCAAACAACTTTCAAGGTGCTTCGAAGCACTTTGTTCGTAATTCCAACCACGTCCAAACAACTTTCAAGGTGCTTCGAAGCACTTTGTTCGTAATTTCAACCACATCCAAACAACTTTCAAGGTGCTTCGAAGCACTTTGTTCGTAATTCCAACCACGTCCAAACAACTTCCAAGGTACTTGGAAGCAAGTTTAGTGCTTTTTGCAATATCTTTTTGTCATAATATGTAGAAGTTAACAAAACCTGCTTATTTTTGGGCTTAACTTGGAAGAAACTACTTGAAATCAGCAATTTTGCATTGAAAAAACGTCAAAAAACGTCTATGTTTGAACGCTCATAACTTTTTTTCCTTTCGTCCGATCTTAAATTTGACCCCCATGTCGAGAGTACCCCGTTAAATTTCCTTTCTTTTGGTACCTACGGCGACCTTCTAGCTCTTCTAGTTTTCGAGCTATTAACGTTTAAAGTTGGAGGTTTTTTCAGAAAAAGAGCATTTTCGAAGCACTTTGTTCGTAATTCCAACCACATCCAAACAACTTTCAAGGTGCTTCGAAGCACTTTGTTCGTAATTCCAACCACGTCCAAACAACTTTCAAGGTGCTTCGAAGCACTTTGTTCGTAATTCCAACCACATCCAAACAACTTTCAAGGTGCTTCGAAGCACTTTGTTCGTAATTCTAACCACATCCAAACAACTTTCAAGGTGCTTCGAAGCACTTTGTTCGTAATTCCAACCACATCCAAACAACTTTCAAGGTGCTTCGAAGCACTTTGTTCGTAATTCCAACCACGTCCAAACAACTTTCAAGGTACTTGGAAGCAAGTTTAGTGCTTTTTGCAATATCTTTTTGTCATAATATGTAGAAGTTAACAAAACCTGCTTATTTTTGGGCTTAACTTGGCAGAAACTACTTGAAATCAGCAATTTTGCATTGAAAAAACGTCAAAAAACGTCTATCTTTGAACGCTCATAACTTTTTTTCCTTTCGTCCGATCTTAAATTTGACCCCCATGTCGAGAGTACCCCGTTAAATTTCCTTTCTTTTGGTACCTACGGCGACCTTCTAGCTCTTCTAGTTTTCGAGCTATTAACGTTTAAAGTTGGAGGTTTTTTCAGAAAAAGAGCATTTTCGAAGCACTTTGTTCGTAATTCCAACCACATCCAAACAACTTTCAAGGTGCTTCGAAGCACTTTGTTCGTAATTCCAACCACGTCCAAACAACATTCAAGGTGCTTCGAAGCACTTTGTTCGTAATTCTTACCACGTCCAAACAATTTTCAAGGTGCTTCGAAGCACTTTGTTCGTAATTCTTACCACATCCAAACAACAAAGTGCTTCGAAGCACTTTGTTCGTAATTCCAACCACATCCAAACAACTTTCAAGGTGCTTCGAAGCACTTTGTTCGTAATTCCAACCACATCCAAACAACTTTCAAGGTGCTTCGAAGCACTTTGTTCGTAATTCCAACCACATCCAAACAACTTTCAAGGTGCTTCGAAGCACTTTGTTCGTAATTCCAACCACATCCAAACAACTTTCAAGGTGCTTCGAAGCACTTTGTTCGTAATTCCAACCACGTCCAAACAACTTTCAAGGTGCTTCGAAGCACTTTGTTCGTAATTCCAACCACATCCAAACAACTTTCAAGGTGCTTCGAAGCACTTTGTTCGTAATTCCAACCACATCCAAACAACTTTCAAGGTGCTTCGAAGCACTTTGTTCGTAATTCCAACCACATCCAAACAACTTTCAAGGTGCTTCGAAGCACTTTGTTCGTAATTCCAACCACATCCAAACAACTTTCAAGGTGCTTCGAAGCACTTTGTTCGTAATTCCAACCACATCCAAACAACTTTCAAGGTGCTTCGAAGCACTTTGTTCGTAATTCCAACCACATCCAAACAACTTTCAAGGTGCTTCGAAGCACTTTGTTCGTAATTCCAACCACATCCAAACAACTTTCAAGGTGCTTCGAAGCACTTTGTTCGTAATTCCAACCACATCCAAACAACTTTCAAGGTGCTTCGAAGCACTTTGTTCGTAATTCCAACCACATCCAAACAACTTTCAAGGTGCTTCGAAGCACTTTGTTCGTAATTCCAACCACGTCCAAACAACTTTCAAGGTACTTGGAAGCAAGTTTAGTGCTTTTTGCAATATCTTTTTGTCATAATATGTAGAAGTTAACAAAACCTGCTTATTTTTGGGCTTAACTTGGCAGAAACTACTTGAAATCAGCAATTTTGCATTGAAAAAACGTCAAAAAACGTCTATCTTTGAACGCTCATAACTTTTTTTCCTTTCGTCCGATCTTAAATTTGACCCCCATGTCGAGAGTACCCCGTTAAATTTCCTTTCTTTTGGTACCTACGGCGACCTTCTAGCTCTTCTAGTTTTCGAGCTATTAACGTTTAAAGTTGGAGGTTTTTTCAGAAAAAGAGCATCTTCGAAGCACTTTGTTCGTAATTCCAACCACATCCAAACAACTTTCAAGGTGCTTCGAAGCACTTTGTTCGTAATTCCAACCACATCCAAACAACTTTCAAGGTGCTTCGAAGCACTTTGTTCGTAATTCCAACCACATCCAAACAACTTTCAAGGTGCTTCGAAGCACTTTGTTCGTAATTCCAACCACATCCAAACAACTTTCAAGGTGCTTCGAAGCACTTTGTTCGTAATTCCAACCACATCCAAACAACTTTCAAGGTGCTTCGAAGCACTTTGTTCGTAATTCCAACCACATCCAAACAACTTTCAAGGTGCTTCGAAGCACTTTGTTCGTAATTCCAACCACATCCAAACAACTTTCAAGGTGCTTCGAAGCACTTTGTTCGTAATTCCAACCACATCCAAACAACTTTCAAGGTGCTTCGAAGCACTTTGTTCGTAATTCCAACCACATCCAAACAACTTTCAAGGTGCTTCGAAGCACTTTGTTCGTAATTCCAACCACATCCAAACAACTTTCAAGGTGCTTCGAAGCACTTTGTTCGTAATTTCAACCACATCCAAACAACTTTCAAGGTGCTTCGAAGCACTTTGTTCGTAATTCCAACCACGTCCAAACAACTTCCAAGGTGCTTGGAAGCAAGTTTAGTGCTTTTTGCAATATCTTTTTGTCATAATATGTAGAAGTTAACAAAACCTGCTTATTTTTGGGCTTAACTTGGAAGAAACTACTTGAAATCAGCAATTTTGCATTGAAAAAACGTCAAAAAACGCCTATCTTTGAACGCACATAACTTTTTTTCCTTTCGTCCGATCTTAAATTTGACCCCCATGTCGAGAGTACCCCGTTAAATTTCCTTTCTTTTGGTACCTACGGCGACCTTCTAGCTCTTCTAGTTTTCGAGCTATTAACGTTTAAAGTTGGAGGTTTTTTCAGAAAAAGAGCATTTTCGAAGCACTTTGTTCGTAATTCCAACCACATCCAAACAACTTTCAAGGTGCTTCGAAGCACTTTGTTCGTAATTCCAACCACGTCCAAACAACTTTCAAGGTGCTTCGAAGCACTTTGTTCGTAATTCCAACCACATCCAAACAACTTTCAAGGTGCTTCGAAGCACTTTGTTCGTAATTCCAACCACATCCAAACAACTTTCAAGGTGCTTCGAAGCACTTTGTTCGTAATTCCAACCACATCCAAACAACTTTCAAGGTGCTTCGAAGCACTTTGTTCGTAATTCCAACCACGTCCAAACAACTTTCAAGGTACTTGGAAGCAAGTTTAGTGCTTTTTGCAATATCTTTTTGTCATAATATGTAGAAGTTAACAAAACCTGCTTATTTTTGGGCTTAACTTGGCAGAAACTACTTGAAATCAGCAATTTTGCATTGAAAAAACGTCAAAAAACGTCTATCTTTGAACGCTCATAACTTTTTTTCCTTTCGTCCGATCTTAAATTTGACCCCCATGTCGAGAGTACCCCGTTAAATTTCCTTTCTTTTGGTACCTACGGCGACCTTCTAGCTCTTCTAGTTTTCGAGCTATTAACGTTTAAAGTTGGAGGTTTTTTCAGAAAAAGAGCATTTTCGAAGCACTTTGTTCGTAATTCCAACCACATCCAAACAACTTTCAAGGTGCTTCGAAGCACTTTGTTCGTAATTCCAACCACGTCCAAACAACTTTCAAGGTGCTTCGAAGCACTTTGTTCGTAATTCCAACCACGTCCAAACAATTTTCAAGGTGCTTCGAAGCACTTTGTTCGTAATTCCAACCACATCCAAACAACTTTCAAGGTGCTTCGAAGCACTTTGTTCGTAATTCCAACCACATCCAAACAACTTTCAAGGTGCTTCGAAGCACTTTGTTCGTAATTCCAACCACATCCAAACAACTTTCAAGGTGCTTCGAAGCACTTTGTTCGTAATTTCAACCACATCCAAACAACTTTCAAGGTGCTTCGAAGCACTTTGTTCGTAATTCCAACCACATCCAAACAACTTTCAAGGTGCTTCGAAGCACTTTGTTCGTAATTCCAACCACATCCAAACAACTTTCAAGGTGCTTCGAAGCACTTTGTTCGTAATTCCAACCACATCCAAACAACTTTCAAGGTGCTTCGAAGCACTTTGTTCGTAATTCCAACCACGTCCAAACAACTTTCAAGGTGCTTCGAAGCACTTTGTTCGTAATTCCAACCACATCCAAACAACTTTCAAGGTGCTTCGAAGCACTTTGTTCGTAATTCCAACCACATCCAAACAACTTTCAAGGTGCTTCGAAGCACTTTGTTCGTAATTCCAACCACGTCCAAACAACTTTCAAGGTACTTGGAAGCAAGTTTAGTGCTTTTTGCAATATCTTTTTGTCATAATATGTAGAAGTTAACAAAACCTGCTTATTTTTGGGCTTAACTTGGCAGAAACTACTTGAAATCAGCAATTTTGCATTGAAAAAACGTCAAAAAACGTCTATCTTTGAACGCTCATAACTTTTTTTCCTTTCGTCCGATCTTAAATTTGACCCCCATGTCGAGAGTACCCCGTTAAATTTCCTTTCTTTTGGTACCTACGGCGACCTTCTAGCTCTTCTAGTTTTCGAGCTATTAACGTTTAAAGTTGGAGGTTTTTTCAGAAAAAGAGCATTTTCGAAGCACTTTGTTCGTAATTCCAACCACATCCAAACAACTTTCAAGGTGCTTCGAAGCACTTTGTTCGTAATTCCAACCACGTCCAAACAACTTTCAAGGTGCTTCGAAGCACTTTGTTCGTAATTCCAACCACGTCCAAACAATTTTCAAGGTGCTTCGAAGCACTTTGTTCGTAATTCCAACCACATCCAAACAACTTTCAAGGTGCTTCGAAGCACTTTGTTCGTAATTCCAACCACATCCAAACAACTTTCAAGGTGCTTCGAAGCACTTTGTTCGTAATTCCAACCACATCCAAACAACTTTCAAGGTGCTTCGAAGCACTTTGTTCGTAATTTCAACCACATCCAAACAACTTTCAAGGTGCTTCGAAGCACTTTGTTCGTAATTCCAACCACATCCAAACAACTTTCAAGGTGCTTCGAAGCACTTTGTTCGTAATTCCAACCACATCCAAACAACTTTCAAGGTGCTTCGAAGCACTTTGTTCGTAATTCCAACCACATCCAAACAACTTTCAAGGTGCTTCGAAGCACTTTGTTCGTAATTCCAACCACGTCCAAACAACTTTCAAGGTGCTTCGAAGCACTTTGTTCGTAATTCCAACCACATCCAAACAACTTTCAAGGTGCTTCGAAGCACTTTGTTCGTAATTTCAACCACATCCAAACAACTTTCAAGGTGCTTCGAAGCACTTTGTTCGTAATTCCAACCACGTCCAAACAACTTCCAAGGTACTTGGAAGCAAGTTTAGTGCTTTTTGCAATATCTTTTTGTCATAATATGTAGAAGTTAACAAAACCTGCTTATTTTTGGGCTTAACTTGGAAGAAACTACTTGAAATCAGCAATTTTGCATTGAAAAAACGTCAAAAAACGTCTATGTTTGAACGCTCATAACTTTTTTTCCTTTCGTCCGATCTTAAATTTGACCCCCATGTCGAGAGTACCCCGTTAAATTTCCTTTCTTTTGGTACCTACGGCGACCTTCTAGCTCTTCTAGTTTTCGAGCTATTCACGTTTAAAGTTGGAGGTTTTTTCAGAAAAAGAGCATTTTCGAAGCACTTTGTTCGTAATTCCAACTACGTCCAAACAACTTTCAAGGTACTTGGAAGCACTTTGTTCGTAATTCCAACCACATCCAAACAACTTTCAAGGTGCTTCGAAGCACTTTGTCGTAATTCCAACCACATCCAAACAACTTTCAAGGTGCTTCGAAGCACTTTGTTCGTAATTCCAACCACATCCAAACAACTTTCAAGGTGCTTCGAAGCACTTTGTTCGTAATTCCAACCACATCCAAACAACTTTCAAGGTGCTTCGAAGCACTTTGTTCGTAATTCCAACCACATCCAAACAACTTTCAAGGTGCTTCGAAGCACTTTGTTCGTAATTCCAACCACATCCAAACAACTTTCAAGGTGCTTCGAAGCACTTTGTTCGTAATTCCAACCACATCCAAACAACTTTCAAGGTGCTTCGAAGCACTTTGTTCGTAATTCCAACCACGTCCAAACAACTTTCAAGGTGCTTCGAAGCACTTTGTTCGTAATTCCAACCACATCCAAACAACTTTCAAGGTGCTTCGAAGCACTTTGTTCGTAATTTCAACCACATCCAAACAACTTTCAAGGTGCTTCGAAGCACTTTGTTCGTAATTCCAACCACGTCCAAACAACTTCCAAGGTACTTGGAAGCAAGTTTAGTGCTTTTTGCAATATCTTTTTGTCATAATATGTAGAAGTTAACAAAACCTGCTTATTTTTGGGCTTAACTTGGAAGAAACTACTTGAAATCAGCAATTTTGCATTGAAAAAACGTCAAAAAACGTCTATGTTTGAACGCTCATAACTTTTTTTCCTTTCGTCCGATCTTAAATTTGACCCCCATGTCGAGAGTACCCCGTTAAATTTCCTTTCTTTTGGTACCTACGGCGACCTTCTAGCTCTTCTAGTTTTCGAGCTATTCACGTTTAAAGTTGGAGGTTTTTTCGGAAAAGAGCATTTTCGAAGCACTTTGTTCGTAATTCCAACTACGTCCAAACAACTTTCAAGGTACTTGGAAGCACTTTGTTCGTAATTCCAACCACATCCAAACAACTTTCAAGGTGCTTCGAAGCACTTTGTTCGTAATTCCAACCACATCCAAACAACTTTCAAGGTGCTTCGAAGCACTTTGTTCGTAATTCCAACCACATCCAAACAACTTTCAAGGTGCTTCGAAGCACTTTGTTCGTAATTTCAACCACATCCAAACAACTTTCAAGGTGCTTCGAAGCACTTTGTTCGTAATTCCAACCACGTCCAAACAACTTTCAAGGTACTTGGAAGCAAGTTTAGTGCTTTTTGCAATATCTTTTTGTCATAATATGTAGAAGTTAACAAAACCTGCTTATTTTTGGGCTTAACTTGGAAGAAACTACTTGAAATCAGCAATTTTGCATTGAGAAAACGTCAAAAAACGCCTATCTTTGAACGCTCATAACTTTTTTTCCTTTCGTCCGATCTTAAATTTGACCCCCATGTCGAGAGTACCCCGTTAAATTTCCTTTCTTTTGGTACCTACGGCGACCTTCTAGCTCTTCTAGTTTTCGAGCTATTCACGTTTAAAGTTGGAGGTTTTTTCAGAAAAAGAGCATTTTCGAAGCACTTTGTTCGTAATTCCAACCACATCCAAACAACTTTCAAGGTGCTTCGAAGCACTTTGTTCGTAATTCCAACCACGTCCAAACAACTTTCAAGGTGCTTCGAAGCACTTTGTTCGTAATTCCAACCACATCCAAACAACTTTCAAGGTGCTTCGAAGCACTTTGTTCGTAATTCCAACCACATCCAAACAACTTTCAAGGTGCTTCGAAGCACTTTGTTCGTAATTCCAACCACATCCAAACAACTTTCAAGGTGCTTCGAAGCACTTTGTTCGTAATTCCAACCACATCCAAACAACTTTCAAGGTGCTTCGAAGCACTTTGTTCGTAATTCCAACCACATCCAAACAACTTTCAAGGTGCTTCGAAGCACTTTGTTCGTAATTCCAACCACATCCAAACAACTTTCAAGGTGCTTCGAAGCACTTTGTTCGTAATTCCAACCACATCCAAACAATTTTCAAGGTGCTTCGAAGCACTTTGTTCGTAATTCCAACCACATCCAAACAACTTTCAAGGTGCTTCGAAGCACTTTGTTCGTAATTCCAACCACATCCAAACAACTTTCAAGGTGCTTCGAAGCACTTTGTTCGTAATTCCAACCACATCCAAACAACTTTCAAGGTGCTTCGAAGCACTTTGTTCGTAATTCCAACCACATCCAAACAACTTTCAAGGTGCTTCGAAGCACTTTGTTCGTAATTCCAACCACGTCCAAACAACTTTCAAGGTGCTTCGAAGCACTTTGTTCGTAATTCCAACCACATCCAAACAACTTTCAAGGTGCTTCGAAGCACTTTGTTCGTAATTCCAACCACATCCAAACAACTTTCAAGGTGCTTCGAAGCACTTTGTTCGTAATTCCAACCACATCCAAACAACTTTCAAGGTGCTTCGAAGCACTTTGTTCGTAATTCCAACCACATCCAAACAACTTTCAAGGTGCTTCGAAGCACTTTGTTCGTAATTCCAACCACATCCAAACAACTTTCAAGGTGCTTCGAAGCACTTTGTTCGTAATTCCAACCACATCCAAACAACTTTCAAGGTGCTTCGAAGCACTTTGTTCGTAATTCCAACCACGTCCAAACAACTTTCAAGGTGCTTCGAAGCACTTTGTTCGTAATTCCAACCACATCCAAACAACTTCCAAGGTACTTGGAAGCAAGTTTAGTGCTTTTTGCAATATCTTTTTGTCATAATATGTAGAAGTTAACAAAGCATGCTTCGAAGCACTTTGTTCGTAATTCCAACCACGTCCAAACAACTTTCAAGGTGCTTCGAAGCACTTTGTTCGTAATTCCAACCACGTCCAAACAATTTTCAAGGTGCTTCGAAGCACTTTGTTCGTAATTCCAACCACGTCCAAACAACTTTCAAGGTGCTTCGAAGCACTTTGTTCGTAATTCCGACCACGTCCAAACAACTTTCAAGGTGCTTCGAAGCACTTTGTTCGTAATTCCAACCACATCCAAACAACTTTCAAGGTGCTTCGAAGCACTTTGTTCGTAATTCCAACCACATCCAAACAACTTTCAAGGTGCTTCGAAGCACTTTGTTCGTAATTCCAACCACATCCAAACAACTTTCAAGGTGCTTCGAAGCACTTTGTTCGTAATTTCAACCACATCCAAACAACTTTCAAGGTGCTTCGAAGCACTTTGTTCGTAATTCCAACCACCTCCAAACAACTTTCAAGGTACTTGGAAGCAAGTTTAGTGCTTTTTGCAATATCTTTTTGTCATAATATGTAGAAGTTAACAAAACCTGCTTATTTTTGGGCTTAACTTGGAAGAAACTACTTGAAATCAGCAATTTTGCATTGAGAAAACGTCAAAAAACGCCTATCTTTGAACGCTCATAACTTTTTTTCCTTTCGTCCGATCTTAAATTTGACCCCCATGTCGAGAGTACCCCGTTAAATTTCCTTTCTTTTGGTACCTACGGCGACCTTCTAGCTCTTCTAGTTTTCGAGCTATTCACGTTTAAAGTTGGAGGTTTTTTCAGAAAAAGAGCATTTTCGAAGCACTTTGTTCGTAATTCCAACCACATCCAAACAACTTTCAAGGTGCTTCGAAGCACTTTGTTCGTAATTCCAACCACATCCAAACAACTTTCAAGGTGCTTCGAAGCACTTTGTTCGTAATTCCAACCACATCCAAACAACTTTCAAGGTGCTTCGAAGCACTTTGTTCGTAATTCCAACCACATCCAAACAACTTTCAAGGTGCTTCGAAGCACTTTGTTCGTAATTTCAACCACATCCAAACAACTTTCAAGGTGCTTCGAAGCACTTTGTTCGTAATTCCAACCACGTCCAAACAACTTTCAAGGTACTTGGAAGCAAGTTTAGTGCTTTTTGCAATATCTTTTTGTCATAATATGTAGAAGTTAACAAAACCTGCTTATTTTTGGGCTTAACTTGGAAGAAACTACTTGAAATCAGCAATTTTGCATTGAGAAAACGTCAAAAAACGCCTATCTTTGAACGCTCATAACTTTTTTTCCTTTCGTCCGATCTTAAATTTGACCCCCATGTCGAGAGTACCCCGTTAAATTTCCTTTCTTTTGGTACCTACGGCGACCTTCTAGCTCTTCTAGTTTTCGAGCTATTCACGTTTAAAGTTGGAAGTTTTTTCAGAAAAAGAGCATTTTCGAAGCACTTTGTTCGTAATTCCAACCACGTCCAAACAACTTTCAAGGTGCTTCGAAGCACTTTGTTCGTAATTCCAACCACATCCAAACAACTTTCAAGGTGCTTCGAAGCACTTTGTTCGTAATTCCAACCACATCCAAAAAACTTTCAAGGTGCTTCGAAGCACTTTGTTCGTAATTCCAACCACATCCAAACAACTTTCAAGGTGCTTCGAAGCACTTTGTTCGTAATTCCAACCACATCCAAACAACTTTCAAGGTGCTTCGAAGCACTTTGTTCGTAATTCCAACCACGTCCAAACAACTTTCAAGGTGCTTCGAAGCACTTTGTTCGTAATTCCAACCACATCCAAACAACTTTCAAGGTGCTTCGAAGCACTTTGTTCGTAATTTCAACCACATCCAAACAACTTTCAAGGTGCTTCGAAGCACTTTGTTCGTAATTCCAACCACGTCCAAACAACTTCCAAGGTACTTGGAAGCAAGTTTAGTGCTTTTTGCAATATCTTTTTGTCATAATATGTAGAAGTTAACAAAACCTGCTTATTTTTGGGCTTAACTTGGAAGAAACTACTTGAAATCAGCAATTTTGCATTGAAAAAACGTCAAAAAACGTCTATGTTTGAACGCTCATAACTTTTTTTCCTTTCGTCCGATCTTAAATTTGACCCCCATGTCGAGAGTACCCCGTTAAATTTCCTTTCTTTTGGTACCTACGGCGACCTTCTAGCTCTTCTAGTTTTCGAGCTATTCACGTTTAAAGTTGGAGGTTTTTTCGGAAAAAGAGCATTTTCGAAGCACTTTGTTCGTAATTCCAACTACGTCCAAACAACTTTCAAGGTACTTGGAAGCACTTTGTTCGTAATTCCAACCACATCCAAACAACTTTCAAGGTGCTTCGAAGCACTTTGTCGTAATTCCAACCACATCCAAACAACTTTCAAGGTGCTTCGAAGCACTTTGTTCGTAATTCCAACCACATCCAAACAACTTTCAAGGTGCTTCGAAGCACTTTGTTCGTAATTTCAACCACATCCAAACAACTTTCAAGGTGCTTCGAAGCACTTTGTTCGTAATTCCAACCACGTCCAAACAACTTTCAAGGTACTTGGAAGCAAGTTTAGTGCTTTTTGCAATATCTTTTTGTCATAATATGTAGAAGTTAACAAAACCTGCTTATTTTTGGGCTTAACTTGGAAGAAACTACTTGAAATCAGCAATTTTGCATTGAAAAAACGTCAAAAAACGAGTATCTTTGAACGCTCATAACTTTTTTTCCTTTCGTCCGATCTTAAATTTGACCCCCATGTCGAGAGTACCCCGTTAAATTTCCTTTCTTTTGGTACCTACGGCGACCTTCTAGCTCTTCTAGTTTTCGAGCTATTCACGTTTAAAGTTGGAGGTTTTTTCAGAAAAAGAGCATTTTCGAAGCACTTTGTTCGTAATTCCAACCACATCCAAACAACTTTCAAGGTGCTTCGAAGCACTTTGTTCGTAATTCCAACCACGTCCAAACAACTTTCAAGGTGCTTCGAAGCACTTTGTTCGTAATTCCAACCACGTCCAAACAATTTTCAAGGTGCTTCGAAGCACTTTGTTCGTAATTCCAACCACGTCCAAACAACTTTCAAGGTGCTTCGAAGCACTTTGTTCGTAATTCCAACCACGTCCAAACAACTTTCAAGGTGCTTCGAAGCACTTTGTTCGTAATTCCAACCACATCCAAACAACTTTCAAGGTGCTTCGAAGCACTTTGTTCGTAATTCCAACCACATCCAAACAACTTTCAAGGTGCTTCGAAGCACTTTGTTCGTAATTCCAACCACATCCAAACAACTTTCAAGGTGCTTCGAAGCACTTTGTTCGTAATTTCAACCACATCCAAACAACTTTCAAGGTGCTTCGAAGCACTTTGTTCGTAATTCCAACCACGTCCAAACAACTTTCAAGGTACTTGGAAGCAAGTTTAGTGCTTTTTGCAATATCTTTTTGTCATAATATGTAGAAGTTAACAAAACCTGCTTATTTTTGGGCTTAACTTGGAAGAAACTACTTGAAATCAGCAATTTTGCATTGAGAAAACGTCAAAAAACGCCTATCTTTGAACGCTCATAACTTTTTTTCCTTTCGTCCGATCTTAAATTTGACCCCCATGTCGAGAGTACCCCGTTAAATTTCCTTTCTTTTGGTACCTACGGCGACCTTCTAGCTCTTCTAGTTTTCGAGCTATTCACGTTTAAAGTTGGAGGTTTTTTCAGAAAAAGAGCATTTTCGAAGCACTTTGTTCGTAATTCCAACCACATCCAAACAACTTTAAAGGTGCTTCGAAGCACTTTGTTCGTAATTCCAACCACGTCCAAACAACTTTCAAGGTGCTTCGAAGCACTTTGTTCGTAATTCCAACCACATCCAAACAACTTTCAAGGTGCTTCGAAGCACTTTGTTCGTAATTCCAACCACATCCAAACAACTTTCAAGGTGCTTCGAAGCACTTTGTTCGTAATTCCAACCACGTCCAAACAACTTTCAAGGTGCTTCGAAGCACTTTGTTCGTAATTCCAACCACATCCAAACAACTTTCAAGGTGCTTCGAAGCACTTTGTTCGTAATTCCAACCACGTCCAAACAACTTTCAAGGTGCTTCGAAGCACTTTGTTCGTAATTCCAACCACATCGAAACAACTTTCAAGGTGCTTCGAAGCACTTTGTTCGTAATTCCAACCACGTCCAAACAACTTTCAAGGTACTTCGAAGCACTTTGTTCGTAATTCCAACCACGTCCAAACAACTTTCAAGGTGTTTCGAAGCACTTTGTTCGTAATTCCAACCTCGTCCAAACAACTTTCAAGGTGCTTCGAAGCACTTTGTTCGTAACTAGTTAAAACGGCCCGGTTACAGGGCTACGCATGCAAATAGAATGACGATCCGAATACAGAACAACGCGTGCAAAAAAACTTGATTGACCTAAAGAAGAACATATTTATTGTAGTTGTGGTTCAACTCGAACAACTATGTGGTTCGAACTCAGCTGTTTAAAACAGTCCCGTCTTAAACACTTCCATGTCTTTTCTCGTAGAAATGATGACGTGAGTGATCTCTTATCTGATTGTAATCGTTCCTAAGTATATAGAAAAGAAAGAGAATAAAATTTTAGTTTAGCCAAAATAAGTGTTTATAGTGCATGCAGATTTTTTAAAATTTGTTTTACGTCTATCATTATGTGCGTCCATCTGAACGTTACTGCATTTCGCCTGGTAGAAGTTCACATAGCAGTGATATAGAAATGAAGCCAGTTAACAAACTATCAATTTGCAATCTTGTCTTGCTGTAAAGGTTGTAAGATTATTCTACCATACCATGAAGGTATAACCTGATGAGTATAAATTAAGAAAATAGTTATATAGAGCTGAGCAATGATTAAACACTTTGCATGTAGGGACTTTCCTTACAGACACCACATCAAACGATGAAATAAACACGTGAATATTTATCGAACTTAGACAGTGCTCAAGACACCACCATCAGCATCGTCTCTATCATATGGTTTTGTTACTATTGGAAAGGTTGTTTTATCATTCTCTGCTGCTCTGGACTGAAGACTGAAAAGTAAAAAGAGAATTATATAGTATGGTACATTTGTTACACACTACGCCTGTAAGGATTTACCTCAAAGACGCCTCGTTAAGCGCTGATATAAACTGTAGACTATCATTTCAAAACAACAATGTTTAAGGGACGTCTATCATCATCGTCTCGATATTATGGATTTTTTTCTATTAAGAAGGTAGTTTTACCATTCTATGCTGCACTGGACTGAAGACTTAAAAGTAAAAAGAGAATTATATAATATCCTACATTTGTAATACACTACGCCTGTAAGGACTTACCTTAAAAACATCTCTTTAAACGCTGATATAAACTTAAGGCTGTCGTTTCGAAAACAACAATGTTCAAGGCACCATTATTACATTGCCTTTATCATATGGTTTTTATTTGGAAGGTTGGTTACTATTTGGAAGGTGGTTTTACTATTCTATGCTGCTCTGGACTGAAGACTGAAAAGTAGAAAGGGAATGATATAGCATGGTACATTTAAAATACCTTGCGCATGTAGGGGCTTACCTCAAAGACACCTCTTTAAACACTGATATAAACTTAACACTATCGTTTTGAAAACGACAATGTTCAAGCGACATCCGTTATCATCGTCTTGATCATATTGTTTCGTTTCTATATTAGAAAGGTTGTTTTGGCTGAACAGAACAATTCAATTCAATGCTGCTCCGGAAGAATGATATAATATGGTACATTTAAAATATACTACAAATGAAGGAACTTACCTTAAAGACACCTCTTTAAACGCAGATATGAACTTAAGACTATCTTTTCGAAAACGACAATGTTCTAGGCACCGCCATTATCATTGGCTCTATCATATCGTTTTGTTTCTATATTGGGAAGATTTTTATAACTGAACAGAACAATTCAATTCTATGCTGCTCTGGACTGAAGACTGAAAAGTAAAAAGAGAATTATATAGTATGGTACATTTAAAATACACTACGACTGTAGGGACTTACCTTAAAAACAACTCTTTACAGGCTGATATAAACTGTAGACTATCATTTCGAAAACGACAATGTTCCAGGGACGTCTATCATCATCGTCTCGATACTATGTTTTTGTTTCCATTAGGAAGGTTGTTGTACTATTCTATGCTGCTCTGGACTGAAGACTGAAAAGTAAAAAAGGAATGATATAGTATGGTACATTTAAAATACACTACAAATGAAGGGACTTACCTTAAAGACACCTCTTTAAACGCAGATATGAACTTAAGACTATCTTTTCGAAAACGACAATGTTCTAGGGAAGATTGTTTTAATTGAACAGAACAATTCAATTCTATGCTAATCTGGACGGAAGACTGAAAAGTAGAAAGAGAATTATATAGTATGGTACATTTGTTACACACTACGACTGTAGGGACTTACCTTAAAAACAACTCTTTACAGGCTGATATGAACATAAGACATTTTGTTGGAAATGGACAATATTCAAGGAACCACCATCATCATCATCGTCTCGATCATACCATCTGTCTCAATCATATCTGCTTTGGACTGAAGACTGAAAAGTAGAAAGAGAATTATATAGAATGGTATATTCGTTATAGACTACGCCTGTAGGGACTTACCTCAAACACAACTCTTTAAACGCTGATATAAACTTAAGACTGTCGTTAAAAAACGACAATATTCAAGGCACCAACATCACCATTGGCTTTATCATATTGTTTTTTTTTTCTATTAGAAAGATTGTTTTACCATTCTATGCTGCTCTGGACTGAAGACTGAAAAGTAAAAAAGGAATGATATAGTATGGTACATTTAAAATACACTACGCATGTAGGGACTTACCTCAAAGACACCTCTTTAAACACTGATATAAACTTAATACTATCTTTTTGAAAACGACAATGTTCAAGCGACATCCATTATCATCGTCTTGATCATATCGTTTTGTTTCTATATTGAGAAGATTGTTTTAACTGAACAGAACAATTCAATTCAATGCTGCTCTGGACTGAAGACTGAAAAGTAAAAAGAGAATTGTATAGTATGGTACATTTGTTACACACTACGACTGTAGGGACTTACCTTAAAAACAACTCTTTACAGGCTGATATGAACATAAGACATTTTGTTGAAAATGGACAATATTCAAGGAACCACCATCATCATCATCGTCTCGATCATACCATCTGTCTCAATCATATCTGCTTTGGACTGAAGACTGAAAAGTAGAAAGAGAATTATATAGAATATTATATTCGTTATAGACTACGCCTGTAGGGACTTACCTAAAAAACAACTCTTTAAACGCTGATATAAACTTAAGACTGTCGTTAAAAAACGACAATGTTCAAGGCACCAACATCATCATTGCCTCTATCATATGGTTTTGTTACTATTAGGAAGATTGTTTTACCATTCTATGCTGCTCTGGATTGAAGACTGAAAAGTAGAAAGGGAATGATATAGTATGGTACATTTAAAATACACTACGCATGTAGGGACTTACCTCAAAGACACCTCTTTAAACACTGATATAAACTTAACACTATCGTTTTGAAAACGACAATATTCAAGCGACATCCATTATCATCGTCTTGATCATATCGTTTTGTTTCTATATTGGGAAGATTGTTTCAACTGAACAGAATAATTCAATTCAGTGCTACTGAATACTGAAATACTCCGGACTGAAGACTGAAAAGTAAAAAGAGAATTATATAGTATGGTACATTTGTTACACACTGCGCCTGTAAGGACTTACCTCAAAGAGGCCTCTTTAAGCGCTGATATAAACTGTAGACTATCATTTCGAAAACAACAATGTTCAAGGGACGTCTATCATCATCGTTTCGATATTATGGATTTTTTTCTATTAAAAAGATTATTTTACCATTCTATGCTGCTCTTGACTGAAGACTGAAAAGTAAAAAAAGAATGAAATAGTATGGTACATTTAAAATACAATACAAATGAAGGGACTTACCTTAAAGACACATCTTTAAAAGCTGATATGAACTTTAGACTATCTTTTCGAAAACGACAATGTTCTAGGCACCGCCATTATCATCGTCTTGATCATATCGTTTCGTTTCTACATTGGGAAGATTGTTTTAACTGAACAGAACAATTCAATTCTATGCTGCTCTGGACGGAAGACTGAAAAGTAAAAAGAGAATTATATAGTATGGTACATTTGTTACACACTGCGATTGTAGGGACTTACCTTAAAAACATCTCTTTAAACGCTGATATATACTTAAGACTGTCGTTTCGAAAACGACAATGTTCAAGGCACCATCATCATCATTGCCTCTATAATATGGTTTTGTTACTATTTGGAAGATTGTTTTACCTTTCTATGCTGCTCTGGACTGAAGACTGAAAAGTAAAAAGGGAATGATACAGTATGGTACATTTAAAATGCACTACGAATGTGGGAACTTACCTCAAAGACACATCTTTAAACACTGATATAAATTTAAGACTATCGTTTTGAAAACGACAATGTTCAAGCGACATCCGTTATCATCGTCTTGATCATATTGTTTCGTTTCTATATTAGAAAGGTTGTTTTGGCTGAACAGAACAATTCAATTAAATGCTGCTTTGGAAAGAAGACTGAAAAGTAAAAAAAAGAATTATATAGTATGGTACATTTAAAATACACTACAAATGAAGGAACTTACCTTAAAGAAACCTCTTTAAACGCAGATATAAACTTTAGACTATCTTCTCGAAAACGACAATGTTCTAGGCACCGCCATTATGGTCGTGTTGATCATATCGTTTTGTTTCTACATTGGGAAGATTGTTTTAACAGAACAGAACAATTCAATTCTATGCTACTCTGGACTGCAGACTGAAAAGTAAAAAGAGAATTATATATTATGGTACATTTGCTACACACTGCGACTGTAGGGACTCACCTCAAAGAGGCCCTTTCGAAAACGACAATGTTCCAGGAACGTCTATCATCATCGTCTCGATACTATGGTTTTGTTACTATTAGGAAGGTTGTATTACCATTCTATGCTGCTCCGGACCGAAGATTGAAAAGTAAAAAAAGAATGACATAGTATGGTACATTTAAAATACACTACAAATGTAGGGACTTACCTTAAAGACACCTCTTTAAACGCTGATATAAACATGACACATTCTATTAGAAAACGACAATGTTCAAGGAACCACCATCATCATCGTCTCAATCATATGGCTCATTGAAGAGCATTGACGCCGAAAGCCGTTTAGGCTCTCATGAAGCCCTTGCGCCAGAAAGCTCCTAATAGGCAACATCTATGGCGGGTGACATGACGACATTCCGCTGGTTAGCGGTCCGACGTCGTGGCCTCCGAGACGGCCGCTTTCTTCGCCACCGTCAGAGGGTTGCGGCTGGTCTCGTCGGTTGCCACTTCCCGTGCAGCGTGACTGCTCCTGCTTCTGGAACGGGTAGTGGTGTGCTACGGTCCTAAGGATCGGCGCGAAGCTGTGTGCTGTTGCTGCTGCTGCCAACTCATTCCTTCGCGGGGGCTGCGAACTCCTGATGCGGCCTTTGACTGAAGACTGGAAAATAAAAAAAAAGGAGTATATAGTATGGTACATTTTTTATGCACTACGCATGTAAGGACTTACCTTAAAGACACCTCTTCATACGATGATTTTAAATCACGAACATCTTTCCAACTCCACCTTTTGACCATGCTTAAGGTACCACCATCATTGGTTTGCAATACCATACCATAGATATATGCTTATGAGTGAAATGTAATTGAAAAGATTTATATAGAATAGTACATTTATAATTTACTATCTTCGTAGGAACTTACCTTGCATACAATTCCGCGACGCCCAATTGCACTCCGTCCATCTGTCGATACATCTCAATATATTTCCAACACCATTATCATCGGCTCGATCGTGTGTTCTTCCACTGCTGGTTAGTTGATTTGAAAAGAATAGAATTAAATGAGGTGTTGCATTTATAAACACTTTGCGTGTAGGAACTTACCCTAATGACACATTGTAGCCAGCTCAATCGCTGACCACCTCTCGATGCACAACATTCTTTACTGCAACACCGTCGTCCTCCTCTCTGTGTGGGTTCACGATCAAGACCGTCACGTTTGGCCGCGAAGTCACTCGTGAGAGAGCCACATAGAGCTGGCCATGGGAAAATACTTCGGTGGGCAGGTAAAGTCCGAGGTGGTGAAGCGACTGACCTTGTGCCTTGTAGATTGTCATCGCGAAGCACACTTGCACCGGAAATTGCTTACGGCGGATCTGAAACGGCAAGGTCGCATCATTGCTGTCGCAGAAGATACGGGGCAACAATACGTCTTCACCCTGCCGCTTGCCCGTCAGAATCCGTGCATGTAGGCAGTGCGGTCTAAGTGACACGATCTGCAGCCGCGTTCCGTTGCACAATCCACGCTCGGTGTTGAGATTACGGAGAAGTAGTACCGGCGTATACCGCTTCAACCGTAACCTATGCACCGGAATGCCGCTCATATTCAGCGAGTTTAGAAATTCGGTCGGCAGCATTAGCGTATCTTGTTCCTCGCTATTGACTAATGTATCGACAGACAGATACACTTCTTCCGGTTCCGTTATCCCTTCCAACACGCTATTGTTGATTGCGGTCACGTCGACGTTCCGCGGTGACAGGATAGCTCGGTCGGTAAAAAATCCGGAGTGCTGATATTGCCGACCAAGATCTGGGTAGACGTGATCGATCAGCGATAGAACGTCGCTCTGCTGATTGCCTGTTCGGGGCTGCATCATGTCACGTGGCAGCTTGGCGAAGGTGGCGTCCAATCCCGGAAGCGTTTGATGCCGACCCTCTCCGATGCGAAGCAGAAAATCGGCAAACTCCTGAATATCATCTGAATCCCGTGCGTTCGGAGCCGTTTGGACGCGCATGTTCACCCGCAACCGCAACACACGGAAGAGGTACCATAGCGGACTCCGTTTGATGCAGTGCTGCACCACTTGCGCATCCGTTCCTCTTGGCACGATCGGTAGGATTTGGCGAAAATCCCCACACAGCAACATAACTTTCCCTCCGAATGGACGACGTACTCCAACGATGTCCTGGAGCGTGCGGTCCACGGCCTCGAGCGCATACCGGCTGCTCATGGACGCTTCGTCCCACACGATCAGAGTCGCCTGTCGCATTAGGTCAGCCAGCTGCGACTGGGCGGGTATGTTGCAATGGGAATTTTCGTCCAAAATTAGAGGAAGCTTGAAGGTCGAGTGCACTGTTTTCCCACCAGTGAGAAGCAATGCGGCGATTCCACTGGAGGCTGATGCGAGAGCAATCTTCGTCTGACGTCGGGTGTAAGCCAGGATGGTCTCGAGCAGAAACGACTTCCCAGTGCCACCGGGTCCATCCAGGAAGTATAGGCTTCCACTTTCCTCGTCTGCCGCACGTTCTCCGGTCTGCTCCGTTTGACTGCTCCGATCAACCGCTTCAGTGATGGTGTTGTACACCGCACGCTGTTCTGCATTCAACCGGTCCACGTTACGAAGCGTTCTATCCAACTCCGTGATGTTGTAAGAGCGTTCTGCATCGATTAAAACGTTCGCGTTGGTCGCTCGGTCGAACTGCAGCAACTCGGCCGGAAGGTGGGAAAACTGAGCCAGCTGTGGCATACTGGGAAACGTTTCCAGAGTCTTCGGCGGCGTCGTCCCACGTAGATACTGGTCAATCGACCGCAAAGCCCAGAAGTGTTCCGCCGCACGCAAAAGGCGATTTTGCTCGGAATCGTCCACCGTGTAGCGCTCTCGATGTTGCCGATGGTAGTCCTCGCACAGATGATCGGCGTATGCTTCCCACAGGCTGTGAGGGTTTAGCGGCTTACCCTCCGATAATATCAGGGCAAACAGGTGACGCAGCTGGGATGGCATCTGGAATGATACCGCTTCCTGGAGCGACCGATCCCACTCCGATTCATCATGCAGCAGCCCGGACCTGGCGGCTGCCTCCTGGAAGGAACCACACACGGAACTGCTTACAGTGCGCAAATCTTCGAAGGAAGTCGGACCGTTACGGTAGCAGAGCAGCAATCGCAGACAGTAACGTTCCATATCCGAGATGGGGCAGTAGACCATTCGACCAACAACGATACCGTTCTGTTGGATACGGCGGATCCACTGTTTGCCCGTGCCTTCGTGCCACGACAGCCGCTGTGTAGCTGACGGTTTTGCGTATCGGTAGTAGGCCGGGATGTCTTGATACGTCAGCCTGCGCGCCTGAGAATCGTTGGCCGCTAGCTGGAAAAACCGTGTCAGCATAGTATGGTGGCCGCGCTCGAGCACCTCATCCACGGTTTCGGTGTCGCGAAATACCACGCTTTGCCTGTTCTCGAGGTGTATTGGAAGCTGAACGACGGTCACCGTTTTGGCCTGAACCTCGAACCCGAAGATCGTCGAGACAGCCTGCGACGCGGAAATGTACCGCTTGTCGACATACTGCTGTATCTCGTCCACTGGCTCGGTAGTAGAAACGGCGACCCGGTCGTGTCCTTTATACACGTACTTATAAAGGTACTTCACGCTGCTGATGGTCGCGCACACCTCTACGTTTATGTGGCAATTATATTTATGCGACAGCCACGGGTTGTACGGCACTACGTGGCGGTTGTCCAGCGCGACGTTTTTGACGACAACGGTCCGGCCATTGTTTCGCCGTCGGTACATCGGATACCCGTCCTCCGTTTGCCGCGTTTCATCGCAAAACGACTTGGGAAACCGTTTCGAGCACACACCATCTTTCATGCAAGGAGCAGCCGGATTCCAGCTACCGCATGGTCCGTGCATCATCGACTTGCAGATGGTTTCGTGGAGCTCTTCGTTGGCAGGATCCGGAATTTCGGCCGACACCAGTCTGTCGTAGTCCGCCGCTGACCGTGGCTTGTCGGCTTCAGCAAGAATCACCAGGCAGTGTGCGTGCGGAAGACCACGCTTCTGGTACTCTACCACGTGGATTCGCGCTATTTCGAGGCCAAGCACTCCGGCCGACAGGTCCTCCAGCAGGGAAATAACTTTAGAAGAAACACACGCGCCGTTAGATCGGGTCGATCGGCGGCCTTCTGGCGGGGCAGCAACGTCTCAGTAATCTCCGGCCAGTTCGGGTTACACGTGATCGTGATAAAGAGGTCGGGTTTTCCGATCGCCCGTACGATGGCCTTTGCGTCCTGATACTGAGCGCGCATGTATCGGTCGCCGCCGGGGAACGTGGGAGATAGGATAATACGCGTACCTATCTGATCCAGTGTGCGTGGTTCCTGTCCTGGCTGTACGGTGACTGGGCCGGCCAAATCCATTAGCCCACCGTAGGCATCGGCACGTAGCTGCGCCTGATTTTCTCGCTGGAACTTCAAGCGCTGCTCCTCGATCTTACAACATTGGTCCACGCAGTATTGCTGCATAAGCCGGCCGCCACGGTGAATGAGGGACATATCCTCTCGCCGAAAACACAGCCGATACGCGGCATATTCGCGGGGAGAAACTTGCCTCGATGATGCCCGGATATCTTCGCGATTTTCACCGTTCTGGTCACCGTCATCCGCGTTGTGGCCGTCACGCTGGGTCCGTCGTGCAGCGCGTACGTCGCGTCTTGGCTGTTTTGGTATGCCAAACGTCCATCCAACTTCGCCGTGTGGATGCAGGAGCGGATACTGCATGGCGTCGAACAGCTGATGCGTCTCGTATACCCGGTTGAGATATCCGGAGTCACGATCTTGCAGCATAACATCACGTGGATTACCTTGCTCGGAGCAGAGAAAAATACCAGCGACCTCGTCTACGGTAGGCTGGTTGTAGCGGCGCTGGTCAAGCCCAGGCAATCGTGCGTGTATGCGCAGCATCAAATTCTCCGATCCGCATATCCGCTCGAATGCATGGCGAAACTGGGCGGCAAGCGGGTTGCATGCTTGCAGGATGTTTTGGATGCGTTGGACTATTGCTCGATCCAGGTTCGGAGTGTATGCCAGACGCGCGTCCACCATTCGATCACTATGTTCCACGCTGTTAGAGTCGTAAAAATAGAGCTGCGCGTACCTCGGCGCTTGCTCCGAACGATGGCCAAGTGTACCGATGCGATGACAAAGTGCGCCCTGAATTCGGTAGTTATATACCCCGAACTGGCCAGCGACTTCTTGGTCCTGTCGCACACGATCCGCTGGACGCATCGATGCCCCCATTGAGGTAAACGCGAATGCGTTGTTATACCCCCGGATGTTGCGCATGCGTCGTCGTCAAATAGCTCCAACAGCTCGGTAGGTGGTTCGCGAAATGATGGCAGCAGAACTTGGCCACCGTTACAGCATATTCTTCCCGTCTCCCCTGGCCACTTCAGCGCCGTACAAAAAAGGCATGGTTCGAAAACACTCAGCCTATGTCGCTCCGGACGGTTGTAGCTATCCAGGTCGCCAAGTGCCACCTTCAATCTACCACTGCGGTTCCGTTGTTGAAGTCTATCCCGCAATATAGCTTCCCAGCGTTGCCGAATCGGGAGATGACATTCGGGAACACGGGCGTCAGCAACTAACGTTGTTGGAGCAACTATACCGCCCGATGTACTTGGCCCGGGTGGTACGGTCACCACTGAAGAAATGGTTGGTGTAGCAGCATCCCGTGTGCGGTGTCTGTATATGGCTTGTCGTTTCCGATGCAACCGTTTCTTCTTCTCGGCTTCTGTCTCCCTGGGTGGAGTGGCATATCGAGCCATCCACGCTGGCATAGGTGAGGTGTCTTGGTTACGGGCTTCATGGTGCGATGTGGATAATGATGATGATGATGGTACGGGTGCTTCTGGTGGTGGTGCTTCTGGTGGTGGAAGTGACGATGCTGGGACGGATGCAGCTTCTATGTTGCTGGCTTCACGGTGCGATGGTACTGGGACATACAGCTGTGGTGGTGGTGTTGTCGGTGGTGGTGGAGGTGTCGCTGGTAGTGGTGGTGTCGGTGGTGGTGGTGGCTCCACAACTCCCAAGGCAACACTGTGACTAACAACCATTCCCGTTGAGGCCGATGTAGGTGCTGGCGAGACAGTTCCGGCTCGTCGACGGTGGTAAGACTCCGTTTGTCCTTCCGGTGCTGGTGGTGGAGGATGTGAAAATGCTGGGTTGGATGCTACTTCTACATCTCGGCCTTCATGGTGCGCCGATGACGATTGTGCTGGAGGATTCGGTGGTGGTAGTGGTGGAAATATTGAAGTTGTATTAGAAGTGGCTGGCTCCACAGCTCCAACGTGCACCCCGCGGCTGCTAACCGTTCCCGTCGAGGCGGCTGTAGGTGCCGTAGAGACAGTTCCGGCGGCTCGTCGACCGTGGTAAGACTCCGTTTGCCGCTTCCGTTTTAGCCGCTTTTTTTTATCATCGGGAGTCTCATCTGGAGGAGTGGCATATCGAGCCATCCAGGCAGTCATAGGTGAAGTGTCTTGGATACGGGATTCATGGTGCGATGATGATAATGATGATGATGATGATGGTACCGGTGGTTGCGGAGGTAGTGGTGGTGGAAGTGACGATGCGGGGACGGATGCAGCTTCTATGTTGCTGGCTTCACGGTGCGATGATGGCGATGGTACTGGGACATTCGGCTGTGGTGGTGGTGGTGGTGGTGGTGGTGGTGGTAGAAGTGTTGGTGTTGAGTTGAAATCGTTTGTCGCTTCCGTTTTAGCCGCTTTTTTCTTTCATCAGGAGTCTCATCCGGTGGTGTGGTGTATCGAGACATCCAGGCTGGCGTGGATGAGGTATCTTGAGCATGGAACGATGATGACGATGATGATGGTACAGGTGGTTGTGGTGCTGGTAGTAGAGGAAGTGACAATACTGGGTTGGACGCTGCTTCTATATTGCGGGCTTCATGGTGCGATGAAGATGATGGTATTAGGGGATTCGGCGGTGGTGGTGCTGGTAGAAGTGTTGATACTGGGATGCCATTGGTAGGCTCCACAACTCCCACGGCCACACTGTGACTGCCAACCGATCCTGTCGAGGCCGCTGTAGGTGCCGGCGAGACTGTTCCGGCGGCTCGTCGACGGTGGTAACACTCCGTTTGTCGCTTCCGTTTTAGCCGCTTTTTTCTTTCATCAGGAGTCTCATCCGGTGGTGTGGTGTATCGAGACATCCAGGCTGGCGTGGATGAGGTATCTTGAGCATGGAACGATGATGACGATGATGATGGTACAGGTGGTTGTGGTGCTGGTAGTAGAGGAAGTGACAATACTGGGTTGGACGCTGCTTCTATATTGCGGGCTTCATGGTGCGATGAAGGTGATGGTATTGGGCTATTCGGCGGTGGTGGTGCTGGTAGAAGTGTTGATACTGGGATGCCATTGGTAGGCTCCACAACTCCCACGGGCACACTGTGACTACCAACCGATCTCGTAGAGGCCGCTGTAGGTGCCGGCGAGACTGTTCCGGCGGCTCGTCGACGGTGGTAACACTCCGTTTGTCGCTTCCGTTTTAGCCGCTTTTTTCTTTCATCAGGAGTCTCATCCGGTGGTGTGGTGTATCGAGACATCCAGGCTGGCGTGGATGAGGTATCTTGAGCATGGAACGATGATGACGATGATGATGGTACAGGTGGTTGTGGTGCTGGTAGTAGAGGAAGTGACAATACTGGGTTGGACGCTGCTTCTATATTGCGGGCTTCATGGTGCGATGAAGGTGATGGTATTGGGCTATTCGGCGGTGGTGGTGCTGGTAGAAGTGTTGATACTGGGATGCCATTGGTAGGCTCCACAACTCCCACGGGCACACTGTGACTACCAACCGATCTCGTAGAGGCCGCTGTAGGTGCCGGCGAGACTGTTCCGGCGGCTCGTCGACGGTGGTAACACTCCGTTTGTCGCTTCCGTTTTAGCCGCTTTTTTCTTTCATCAGGAGTCTCATCCGGTGGTGTGGTGTATCGAGACATCCAGGCTGGCGTGGATGAGGTATCTTGAGCATGGAACGATGATGACGATGATGATGGTACAGGTGGTTGTGGTGCTGGTAGTAGAGGAAGTGACAATACTGGGTTGGACGCTGCTTCTATATTGCGGGCTTCATGGTGCGATGAAGATGATGGTATTAGGGGATTCGGCGGTGGTGGTGCTGGTAGAAGTGTTGATACTGGGATGCCATTGGTAGGCTCCACAACTCCCACGGCCACACTGTGACTGCCAACCGATCCCGTCGAGGCCGCTGTAGGTGCCGGCGAGACTGTTCCAGTGGCTCGTCGACGGTGGTAACACTCCGTTTGTCGCTTTCGTCTTAGCCGATTTTTTCTTTCATCAGGAGTCTCATCTGGAGGAGTGGCATATCGAGCCATCCAGGCAGGCATAGGTGAGATGTCTTGGATACGGGATTCAAGGTGCGATGATGATGATGATATTGATGATGGTACCAGTGGTTGCGGTGCTGGTGGTGGTGGAAGTGACGATGTTGGGACGGATGCAGCTTCTATGTTGCTGGCTTCACGGTGCGATGATGGCGATAGTACTGGGACATTCAGCTGTGGGGGTGGTGGTGGTAGAAGTGTTGGTGTTGAGTTGCAAGCGGCTGGTGCCACATCTCCCAAGGTCACACTGTGACTACCAACCATTCCCGTTGAGGCCGCTGTAGGTGCCGGCGAGACTGTTCCGGTGGTTCGTCGACGGTGGTAACACTCCGTTTGTCGCTTCCGTTTTAGCCGCTTTTTTCTTTCTTCAGGAGTCTCATCCGGTGGTGTGGTATATCGAGACATCCAGGCTGGCGTGGATGAGGTATCTTGAGCATGGAACGATGATGATGATGATGATGGTACAGGTGGTTGTGGTGCTGGTGGTGGAGGAAGTGACAATACTGGGTTGGACGCTGCTTCTATATTGCGGGCTTCATGGTGCGATGAAGATGATGGTATTGGGGGATTCGGCGGTGGTGGTGGTGGTAGAAGTGTTGATACTGGGATGCCATTGGTAGGCTCCACAACTCCCACGGCCACACTGTGACTACCAACCGATCTCGTCGAGGCCGCTTTAGGTGCCGGCGAGACTGTTCCGGCCTCATTTGGCGGAGTGGCATTTCGCGCCAACCAAGCTGGCGTGGATGCTACTGGTGATGGTTCTGAAGAATCCATTCCTAATAATAACAATTGTATAGCGTAAGTCTAGATCCGGAAAACCTTTCTTAAACTTACCTGAACTAACTTGTTCTGTTCGTTAACGGAATTGATTAAAACTCACTTTTTATTTCACAAAATTTCTTTCTATTTCACAACAATTCGTAATGCGAGAACACTATGTACGTGATTGTGACTAAAAGAAGATGAATGTTCAACTTGACCAAGCCTACTGTGCGATTTTCAACTTGGCATTTAAAGCTGTACAACAAATTGCTACAGCGAAAATCAAAATCTTCTACCGTTCTGTTACCTTAGTAACCCGAACATGTAGCCAAAGCCAAAAAGATTTTACACAAAAAATTTGTGTAAGTTCGTTTGGATTGCAAAGCAAACGGTCACATTCTTGCCTTTGTAACTAAATGAAAATATAATTTAAGGTAGTGGCTGGATTCGAGTTTTTAATGTCCAATATAAATTTCTTACATATTTTGGATTCAAATTCAATCAAATGTTCCTGTTTAATAAGAACCAATCTCGAAGTGTAAGGACAGCTGCCATAAAGAATTATTTCGATGTTTATTCCTTCACCAATTGGGTGATTGTTATGTGTCAGAACAACCGGACCTCTTAGTATTTTTAGTTTTTAAGCTTAGATTTATCTTTTATTGGTTTTAAGCAAGTTATTTTGGCGGTTTTTTTTCACCTTCCTCCTGCTAAACGGAAGTTATATAATTAATGGGTCCTTATCATGAGCAGTTGTGCATGCAGAAATGATGCAACGGACTGAGATATATTTACTATACCCCAAGCCACAGCAATTTTTCACCTTTTTTGTTTTGAATAATTTAACTTTGCGACATATTTATGGTACACATATGATAAGCGGAGAACGTTCTGAACATTGGATAGGAAACATTTATATTACAAATATTTGATTCAATGATGAATTTGTGAAGGAAATGACTGACGTTCATTTATTTCGTTGTTAATTTTTTACAATAATTTTCAAAAACTCGTCAGCTTGCTGCTTGCTTTGAACCAAATTTCAAGAAAATAGCACCACCATCATCTGATTTACTCGAATAGCAATCCTGGTGACATTCGGAACAGAAGTATAGCTTAATTTAGAACGATTGTGCTATTTTGATGGTTTCTGCAATGACAACTTGTATTAGAAACGGTACCACAGATATTAATAATTTTTCATGTTGACAGTTCTTAATAGTTTCAATATTGGCTTAGATGTAGTGATTAAAATATATATTTTATAGCAAAGACCGCAATTGACAGTGAGGTAGGGTAGAAAATTTGACTGTAGGTTAACTTAAATAATTTATGAAATATAAAATACATGCAATTATTTATTTGCTTTTGTTATTACCTGATCTCTTCAAAAATGATACTTTACCTTGCCTATCAACTTCAGCATGCACACCATTTCCATTTGTTTTTTTTTTTTTTTGCGGTTGTGCTTGTTTACCCTGGTCAGTGCAAGCTATCATAGCGATTAGAATAATGTCAACCTGCACCAATTTTATTCCATTAGTCTCCGTTGTAGATGTATTTTTATTGTCATTTTTTTCTGCGATGGTTATTTTCACCCCGCAGCACATGCTCGGGTGGTACCTCCTGAGAGTAAATGGGATGTGTGGGAAATTTGTAATTTGGCATCTTTGGCACCCTTATCAAAAGTTTCTTTCAAGTTTTCTTTCAAAAAATATTTCAGACTCCACAACAATCGTTTTGGTTTTGAATCTTTCATATTCTGCAGAGGTGCATACAGGAGTGGGGGAGCGATTTTAAAAAAGAGAAACATTGGTCATGGCAGTACATGGCATGGATGGGTGTTACTTCATTCTCAATCCAGATTTTTTAAATTGTGAAGTAAAGACTTGCGCTATTTTGTTTCCTACATGGTGTAAAATAGAAGCTTTTTCGATAAATTTGGTTAAATGACTGCGATAACAGTACACAACTTTACGACTGTAACCATGCTGTCGTAGACAGGAGAACGTTATCTTGCAATACCATCACGCGCAGTTTGTAATGTGAAGTGCTGGAAAGTATTTGGCGATGCGCAGAAAAATATTCTCAACGCATCAGGAAAATGTTTCAATCCCTTCCTTTCGAACTCTTTGAATGTATGAAACTGTGAAGCACGTTTTTGTTTTATTTCGGCAAAGTATCCATCGACTACCAAAAACTCGTTGAGCGCAAGAAAAATTTCCCCTACCATCCTGCATCCATAGTATTCTTAGCGAAAGCACAGCGGGTGGGGAAACCGTCAAGTGCGTGGGATAACCGGAACGTCGAAATTGTGTATCTCGCTTGCGTGCTCGCTTCGCTCGTGCAACTGTGCTATTGCTATCTAAGGTCAAGGTAGAAATTGTCGAAATTGTGCATCTCTCTTGCGTGCTCGCTTCGCTCGTTCAACTGTGCTATTGCTATCTAAGTTCAAGGTAGAAATTGTCTGCATCTCACTTTCGTACTCGCTTCGCTCGCTTTCCACGGTATTGCTTTCTAAGCTCATGGCATGGTGTAACAGTAATTTAAGAGGGCGACTAGTTAAAACGGCCCGGTTACAGGGCTACGCAATGAATTTGAAATGTCTACAGCTCGTACATTGAGATTTTACAACAATCTTGAAAGACATTTATTGTTCCTGCTGGATTCTGATGGGGACATAAATATAGAAAACTTCACTCAATACAACGTTTTCATTTACTTATTCATACTGCAGTTTTTAATCCTTATGCTGGCAAGACCGGTTTAACGAAGATAAGCTTCCATAGCTAACCCATTCAAATATTAACCTGCATAAATTACACAATCATTCTTTTGCATGACATTGGCCAATTGTAGATATCAGTGATTGATTTATTCAGCATCTTGCATGTTGCACATTTTGATACCACATTCTTTAAAGCTTTGAATTATAGTAGATGTGCTAAATTGGTAAAATTTTCGTTCACACCGGACCCCGCAGTAATTCTATGTGTTATGCTGATTCCTGCAGGGTTTTTTAGAGGGGGTGGTTTCTTGAAGGGGAGGGACACTTAATAATAATGTCCTTATCGTGGCATGTAGTCCATGTAGACATGATGTGAGGCATAAACAAAATATTTCATACACCCCAAAGCACAAAATGGATTCAATTAATTTATGATAACTTACGTTCGCGACATTTCTATTCTAGACACATTAGCTAGCCAGGGCACGCTATATTGCGATCTGTTTAAGCTCATAAAAGGACATTCTTCTCACCGGCTCTAAGGAGGTTGATTCAAACAGTTCGTCAAAATTAAAGGACATAGCTCTTGAGTGGTTGGAACCTTACTTTACCAATCAACTTCAGCAAGTACACCATTTCCATTTGATTGTTGCAATTTTGATTCCTTTGACACCAATGCCGCGATGATTCTATTATGGTAGATCGGCCCGTTCTAGATATACATGTATTTTAATTTATAAGTTTGTGTATTTCGGGATGAACGACAGTTGATTCCGTGGTTAATCTATCTCATGATGCGGTCGAACAGGGCCGGGTATAATTTTGATGGAAAGGGAAAATTATCCATTGCAGTGTTTGGATGCCTATTCTGCGTTTATATATTCAGAATTATGTGATTGTGAAGAAACTGTCATACGCTCGTTAGCGGTCGAAATTTGCTCAAACAAAATACAATTTGATAAACTTTGTTACCAGGTTTGAATACTTTGGAGCCAACTGGACACCGATACTGTATTGGTTGTGCGAAGGAGAGCATAGTCCTGAAGCACGATCACGCTCGCAGCTTCCGGTAACCGATATATCCGGTTTAGTAATAGTACTGAAAAGTATTTGGAGCTGCGCAAATCAATAAGCCCTGAAATTATTTCAATCACTGGTTTTAGTTGAAAAACTAATGGCCACACTTTTTTGTTTACCTCAATGATAATTTAGGTGGAGGCGGAGCATACTTTTGTAGTTTTAGAAATGCCAGCATAGTAAACCGGTACCATTTTAGGATTTTCTTTTAGATTTCTAATTCCCGTTATATTTTCTGCAATGATGATGGGCAATAGGATCGATTTGCAACAGACAGTAAAAAACATCTTTCTTGGTGTTTGGCTTTGTTGCAGTATTTAATTCCAAATACCCCATATGGCGTGGAGGTTGGGAAGAACACTGGCATGCAGGCTGTTGAGTTTAATTATAGGTCAAACATAAATATTCATGTTGAATATTCTTCCTTTAGATAGATCTCTTTAGTAGATGGTACTTGATTTTGCCAAACAACTTCAGCAAGCATACTATTTTATTTTGTTTTTTTTTGCAATTTTGAGTCGTCATCCTGGCCAATCCTGCTATCAGAGTGCAAACTTCCATAGACAACTATTAATTACACAATTAAAAATTAAATTTATATATTTTTATCCCACAGAACCACCATCTGAGAGTAAATGGGATCCATGGATTTAGCCTGTACCAATTTAACGATCATTGTTTTGCATGAGATCGGTCAATTGTGGATGTACCGTATTTTCGCGTCTGTTATATTTGATTTTTGTATGCAGTGCCCAGACTATTTTACCAACACTTTCATTTGAAAATATTCATTCATCATCTTGCATGTTGCACAATTCGATACCACAGTTTTTAAATCCATGAGAATTATTCCATGTCAATTATTTGTTGGTACATAACAGGTTCGCGACACATCTATTCCAAGCAAACAATACCTTGAGACTTAGTCCCACCGGTTGTTAAAATGACTTTTTCAAACACGCGGTAATAGCATTGGGTAAGAAACGCCATATTGCGATTTATTTTAAGCGCACAAAAGCATCCAAATTAATACGCATTTATTTTAAGCGCATAAAATTGGTAGTGGAATGTTAATGGTGTTGTAAGGGTAAAACAAAATTTTTGTGTTTAGTATAACATTTTACTAACGGAATAAAATTAAATCTTAATTTTTTTTTTTTTTTCTCACCATGTTTTTGAAAATACTGTTTTGAACACCCAATTATAAACCTTTAACAGTACCTATGCCAGTTCAACATTGCCAGCTTGTTTTGGCACAGCAAAGGGCATTCTTTAGCATGTGCTTTGTCCGACTCAATTCGGGCATGTTTTAATATGGTATTAAGGCTGATTCGCACGGCGTCAAGTGGCAAGTGCAAGTGGCAAGTTGCCGCGTAGCTACCCCTTGCGAATCAGGACCTAGCAAGTGGCAAGTGGCAAGTAGCTACTTGCCACTGGAATAGAACCGAGTCTATTTTTCAGGCTAGTAGGTGCATGTATTGGTTGACAACTCGTGTAATTACACGTTGTCGAACAAAAACTGTTTCGTTTTCGTCATTTTTAGCGGATAACTTACGACTTTTGCTACAGAAATATTATTTTATTGCATCAATGATCGATATTTTTATTTATTGAAGATCAAATCATGGTAAATTAAACTTCATAACTTTCTGTTTACTTATGTTGGTGGTTTAGTTACCGGCAAGTACTTGCCTGCAGTGCGAACGGCTACTTGCCACTTGCCTGCTTACTTGCCACTTGCACTTGCCGACGTGCGAATCAGCCTTTAGTATAATAACCTGCAAGCACGTTCTCTATTAAATATCTTAGAAAAATCATGAAAAATGTTACCAATGATCTATTATTCCCTATCCAATATTGTGTAATATACAACAGTCGCGAAGCATTTTATATTTTCTTTTGATTTTTGATAAATGGCAATAATTGGCCTAAAAGAGAACCTTTTCAAAACTATAAATAAAGGTACTGTCCAGATCTGATACTGAACAGAAGTAGAACTCAATGTAGAAATCGCATTTGTTTTATGTATCGTTGATTTCTACTATGACAACCTGCATAAGGAACGGTTAGCGACAGAGAGTAAATGTCAAAGTCTAATAATTTCTTTTGCAAAACAAAATCTTTTTTGAATGTTCTACGTTCCTAAATATAGATACTGGCTTGAGTGCAATAAGCTACTAACGTCTTCTATTGCAAAATTTTAGTTTTTATTGAGGTTGCAAGAACACTGAATCAAAGGAGGTTAACTCAAATGATTAGTCAAAAATAAAGGACAGATCTCCTGACTAAAGTCCTTACTTTACCAACCAACTTCAGCAAGCACACCAATTACATTTGATTATTGCGATTTCGATTCCTTTTGCACCAATTCCGCGAAAATTCTATTAAAGCAGATCGGCCCGTTATAGATATTTTTGAATTAAAAGGTTCAGCTGGGAAGTATTTCGATGTAAACGATTGTTGATTCCGTGGTGAATTTATCTGATGATAGCGGCTGGACAGGATGCATGTAAGCGCGGGTATAATGGAAAGGGAATGTGCATTGCAGTGTTTAGATGTCTGTTCGGTACTTGTATGCTCAGAATTTGGTGATTGTGAAGAAACCGTTTATTGGTGGTCGAAATTTGTTCAAGTAAAATAGGGTTCGGTGAACTTCGTTACCAGGTTTGAATACTTTGAAGCCAACTGGACACCGATACTGTATTGGTTATTGTGCTTAGAAGTACGTTGTCATATAGCACCATTACGTAGAGCTTCCAGTTTAGCGATAGTACTGAAAAGTATTTGGAGCTGCGCAAATTCCTAAGCCCCGAAATCCCGAAGGTGGCGTGGAAACAGGTGGCGAAGTGCAAGCAATGTCTACCGGTACCATTTTAATATTTTCTTGTAGTTTTCTAAGGATGTGAGGTTGAATAAATATTCAAATGTAGTTAAGCGAAAATATTCTTGTTAAATAGTTTTACTTTAAATAGATCTCTTAAGTAGATGGTAAATGGTCAATCAACTTCAGAAAGTACACTATTTTCTTTTGTTTTATTTCTTATTTTGGGTCCTTATCTTGGTCAGTCCTGATACCAGGATGCAAGCGCCAGTTGCGCAAACATTGCATTTGTGTTGTCGTTTTGCTCTGCGTCGGTTATTTTCACCCCGCATCAGCACCACCTGAGAGTGAATGGGATCTATGGAGCATTTGTCGATTGGTAACTGTAGCACTCTTACCAAGTAAAATCTTTCAAGTTCTTAATTTATATAAATTTGAATAGCTGGAAAGTATTTCAGAGTCCACAACAATCGATTTGGTTTGGAAACTTTAGAATCCTTCAGGAAGCATATAGGTGCGGGAGAACGATTTAAAGAAAAGAAAAAATGTTCCTGATAGTGGCTTGGATTAGTGTCATTTATTTGCCAGTTCAGATTTTTTTAATTGTGATGCACTGTTTTATTGTCAATGTGGGAAAAAAGAAGCTTTTTCTATAAATCTCGTAAATGATTGCGACAAAAGTACACAACTGTACGATTGTAACCATGATGTCGTATGCAGGAAAACGTTATCCTGCAATACCATCACACGCAGTTTGTAATGTGAAGTGCTGGAAAGTATTTGGCGATGCTCAGAAAAATATATTCAACGCATCAGGAAAACGTTTCAATCCCTTTTTTTCGAACTGTTTGAATGAAAGAAACTGTGTAGCACGTTCACGTTTTACTTTGTTTTATTTCGCCAAAGTAACCATCGACTACCAAAAACTCGTTCAGCGCAAGAAAAATTTCCCCTACCATCCTGCATCCATAGTATCCTTAGCGAAAGCATAGCGGCTGGGGAAACCGTCAAGTGCGTGGGATAACCGGAACGTCGAAATTGTGCATCTCGCTTGCGTGCTCGCTTCGCTCGTTCAACTGTGCTATTGCTATCTAAGGTCAAGGTAGAAATTGTCGAAATTGTGCATCTCTCTTGCGTGCTCGCTTCGCTCGTTCAACTGTGCTATTGCTATCTAAGCTCAAGGTAGAAATTGTCTGCATCTCACTTTCGTACTCGCTTCGCTCGCTTTCCACGGTATTGCTATCTAAGCTCATGGCATGGTGTAACAGTAATTTAAGAGGGCGATTTATAAATATTCTACACCAAGTCGCTATCTCCTATGCAACTGCCTGTTTTCTACGCTCTTAAGTGCCAAAACGACGAAATTTGAGTAGTATCCAACATTCATTAAGCCAATTGACAAACTTTCCGCGTTCGGATGGAAATGGTTTGCAAGAACGGAAAGTGCATCTTTTTACATAGAATTTATAAATATTCTACTACAAGACGCTATCTCCTATGCTACTGCCTCTTTTCAACGTTCTTAAGTGCCAGAAACGACCAAATTTCAGTAGCATCAAACTTTCATCAAGCCATTTGACAAACTTACCGTGTTCGGATCGAAATGCTTCCTAAGAACGGAAAGTACAACTTTTTACATAGTATTTATAATTACTAGCTTATTTGCCTGATTACACGGGCTTCGGGTCCTTGTCAGCAACCAACATGGGCTTTTTTAAGCAAAGTTAAACTGGCGTGGGTTTTTTGTAATGTTTATGATTGAGTGGTCAAAACGTCTTGCAATATCTCGTGCCTTAGCTAGCTTTTGTGTGTTGAAAAGAAATGATGCGAACGTAAGTTTTCAAAACCAATTTGAATCTATTTCGTGATTAAGGTGTACGACAATGGACCTTAAGGAATAAGCATCAATCAAAGAAATACTGCGCGGTCCAGCCTAAACGGTAAATTTATCAATAACGCACATCTACATGGAATAATTTAAAATATTAAGTAATCGTTTTGTTGCACCCTGCAACAGTTTTCGGTTCGACTGCTACTTTCTTTCTCTCACATGTTTTTAAACACTTTTTCTCTACTCTAATTATTTATTATTTAAAGCGAAAATGAGTGGTGTTTAAAAATTTTCATGTGCTTGCTTTCTCTGTTCAGAAACGACCAAGTCATTGCCCCGGGTGGAGCCCCTTTAATCATTTTATCAGCCGGGTCTGTCAGCTAGTCGTCTCTTTCTTCCGAATAATAGGCCCTACGGATCTGGACCAGCTAGCGGACGCGACCCTTCACCACAACTACTGCCCTCTGTTGGCGGCTCCAACCGGTTCAATTTGAACTGGCCCTATCGGACCGTTGTTTTCACAACACGTATATCAACTACTAACACGACATGACACGGGGGTTTACGACAACCGAGCAGCAGCGCCGGTTGAATAATCGGCCTATGAGCCCCGAGGCTCACCACCTCGACGGCGTGAGTTTGAATCCCAACCGAGACCGGACCCTCCCCTGTACGAGAGGACTGACTATTCGCGTACAACAGGGAAACAAGTCTCGTAAGCCCTTAACGGGGCAGGTATGACCAAGAGGTCGTTACGCCAAGAAGAAGAACAAGAAGTATAGGATCATTTGAACTACCCAAGTGACAGAAAACACGATTTAGATAATTTTCACCAGGCTTAGAAAGGGGCTGCATAGAAGATTAATAGCAGTCTTATTTAGCCAAAATTGCAAGTGTGTGCGAGAAAAATGAACCCACCGTGGGTGCACTGATCCGATCCTTACTATTATAAATTGAACCCTTCCATCCCAACTCCAGAACTGACAGCTCAAAGCCATCAAATCAAAACAAAATATAAATTCGAATTCAAACAGAGGATTTATTTTAACAGTCTCAGCAGTTTTTCTGGAATAGTTTCTTCGCGTGTTCCAAAAACCGTCTAGTTGCAATTCGCAGTCATGCAACGAAAAAGACGAAAAGGTTAATATAGAAAAGTACAAATTTACAAAAAATTACCTGTTTACATTTACCTTGCTTGCAAACAGGATAATCTTCGCCGATGAACTCGAATGCAACAAAATCGCAAACACTGCATGTATCGAGCTACCATGGAGTAAACCTGCTTCCTAGCTTGCTGCTCGTCCTGTATCATAATGTTAGCTGCTTCTTGCGGCGAACAGAGCGTCTGCATCATCATTGCATAAAGTTCATCCCTCGTCGATACAGTCACTGGAAATATTGGCCTACCCTGGCTTTCCAGCACTATTTTGGCTTGTATGTCCTGTCTCGTTTCCGAAACCATAGCCTCTACAAGCAGCAAAGGTTCCACCACGGTCAATACGAGCAATGCAGAAACCTTCCGGCCTTTGTTGTTGAAACCTGCTGGACGGTTGCAAATAACACTTTCCAAATAAAAATTATCGAGTGCTGAAGCAATAACGCATATAAATCAATGAACTTACCATAATCGATAAACTGCCTCATCACAATCTTGCTTGGCCCTGGGTAAACGTGTTGTTGGCTTTCATACTGCTGATCCACTTGCTGTTCAATCCGCCTTCTGATCGAGAAAATTAGAGTCGCATCTCTGTTTATCTTCGAACCACAATGTTGTTTTTGAAACAGTGCAAACGGCTGAATCGAGAGAGCTGTGGAAATATGTTATTCGCAGACCGAGACGCAGGTGGGACATTTCAGTCCAGTCATTGCTGATGCTCTGCAGGAGTACCATGACAGTGCAGCGAAATCACTCCGTCGTGTAGCTTCATAGAACACTTTTTCCACTGGATCGTATGCCAGAGGGCAAGTGCGCTACGTTCTATCGGTGCCGCAGGACAAGTAAGATCGATCAGTGCAGCCTGAATACCCATCTCGAGAATGCAAGCGCAAACTACGATACGAGCATGGTTAAGCTAATGCAGTCTGACCTAGCCACAGACTGCTCGTTACAAGGCACAAGAGGTTATCTGCGTCATTTTCTTCAGCGTACTTCACACCCTGCGACTCGACACTGTTCCAGCGTTGCTATCCAACTTTTCACTACGCTTTGTGAAAGTAACATCTTTCATCACCGACCTACCCGATTATTGAGAGGAAACATTCTCCTCGCTGCTGCTGCTGAGCGACGAGTTTTTCTAACTGTTTAGCGAACGATAGCGAACCGATCGCGTGCTGTATGTCACCAAGTAGACGGAAGTGATCGAAGAGTTGATATTCCTCATCACCGCATCTTACACCGTATCCTTCTGCTCCTTGATCACCATTGCCTCCTCAGACATGAACGATTTCGGTCCATGCTTACCGCCACCGTCGTGTACGTGTACGCATCAGATCGTCGCCAGCACCATTGATCGCCGACGATTCACCTTCACGTCTGACCACATGATCCATGTCGATCAAAATATTACACTGCTTTTGCTCCCTCGCGGAACCGTGTACAACAATCGAGCAATCGACTCCTGCCAGCCAATCTGTTTCGCGATCATCTGCGGAGCTTTCGGTTTGGTAAAAGTGTTGGTCATCAACCGTTGCGCATTTTCAAGCTTCAGTGACAGTTTGGCCAGATTGGTGTGATAAATCAAACAGAGTGCCCCGGCGTATCCCATCTCTGTGTCGGACCCAAGGACGAGATCCCGCAAACCCAAAATAACGTGCGGCTCCAGCTCGAACGGCAGCGTGAAGGAAAACAACCCCGATTAAAGCTTGTGGCACTCAAGTGATGGATCGTAGAATCGCTGGACAGTATTTTTTTGCACGAATTTCGCTTCGTGTTTAGCATATCGGTAATGAACTTGATCAGCTTCCTCGGCGCCAAAGTGTCATCAACTGTAGCCTCGTGCTTCGTTGTGGTGGTAAGGGTGAGCCCGAATGAAATCCAAAACGAGAAAAATAGGAAAATGAATAAGCTTGCTCCTTGAATCTTACGAACCTTTTCAATGTTAAACTCTTTTCGGATGTAACACTTCACGTTTGTCAACAGTGACTCCAGTATCATTTTGGTATCCTGCGGCGGAAGTGTCGTACCTATCGCGACATTCTCCTGTACCACGTCCAACATCTACTGACGTGACGCCGACATTACTTCCGACCGTCCTTGATAATCGTACTGATGCATTGTATGTGCCCAGAATTTCACCCAGACATGGAAGTTAAACACCCGATTCCGCAGCAGCTTATGCAGTAGCTTTATGTTACCCAGGGACATCTCGTTTTGAATCGCTTCGATCAGCAATTCGAAAGCTATTAGCATCTTTTCGTCGAATATCCGCTGGTTGCACTATAGCAGCAGCGAACTGACGATGACGATCACATCGTTCATCAGCACATTCCCCTTGTTTGTTGCGAGTTTGTAGAGAATTCCCGAAGCCACCAAGTTCGTTGTGCGAAGTTCTACTTCTCAAAAAACCCTATATCGAATATGAAGTTCAAGAGATGGAACATTTCAAACAACACTTCCTTCAACGGTTGTGATATATTCACTCCCGCCGTGTCAACAAGTTTTGATACAAGCTTCTGGTTTGTTGACGTTTTTTCATTCAACACCTACATCCGACCGACGTTGATGATGATGCTAAATATGTTTCCGGAAAAAGGCTTCTCTTACCTATTTTCTTGTTATTCCGTGAAAACATATGTGATTTATAAAGATTATAATCTTTTATTTTCGCTGAACATTTCTGCACGATGCACAGTCGCATTACCAAATGAAAACACAAATGACAGCTCAAAACTGATGCACAGCCAGCTTAGAAAAATGTTCAAGAAGAAAACATTCATCAGGCCGTGTATGTACACGGCGCTACGAAATTCCGCACCCATACATTCAAACATCGGTGGGATTTAGGGCAATTTCACTGCATTTTTCAAAAATAACCGTCAATTTTGTCACCTGGGTAGTAGCAATCCAAAAAGAATATGTAAAAAAAATCTTCCTTTAAAGTTACTTAATGCTATTAAGAGGTTTCATCTGAAAGAAATTTGAAAATCATCGTGTCTTTATCTTTAAAGTTTGCCTTGAAATTAAAATATGTTATAAGAAGTCTCCAATAATTCGCTTTCACCTATAATTAAATCATTATTTTATAAGTCTCTGGTTCACTTTATTTTTCTTAATCTATTACATTCAATTTTCAAGTCCATGGAGAAGTTTGTTAAAAATACATTTTTTTAGTCAATACCAGTACCTATACCAATCAGTTTACTCTCTGTAGCTTCGCATATTTCTTCAGGGACTGAAACATGTAACAAACAAGTTCATGAACAAATTGCGCTTTCATATTATCATATATTTCAGATTCAGCTGAATCTTTGGCTCCCCTCTCATTTGTGGCCTTTCTTCTACGGAAGCTGCATTGTTTTCAACTAATCTTATTTGCCTTTCTCGTCGATTTATTAATTGGTACAATGCTCTGGTTTGTTTCAAACGACGAATCTATTTTGGCATGATTGCTCAATTTCATTCAGTAAACAATTAGATAATTTCGTGTGGTCGAAAGAAGCAGAGCACGTGGTTACAACAGTCCACTATTCAAAATTTCCAAAATTTGTTAGAGCAAGCTCAAGATAGAACAGTCGAAAATGAGAAATAGAAAAGGATGAAAAAATAAGCTTTGCTGTTTCGATTTGAAACCCGATTGATGAACATATTTCAAACTTACGTCTTCCATTAGTTTGCATGTAAGTTGGACTCGTATCATACAATGTAAATGCATTTGACAACTCGAACTAGCGACATTTTTCTTCTTTGGTATATGCTTAAGATAAAAAGTATGTGCGTTAGGTTCACATAAGACTATACTTCTTGGAAAGAGTAAGACACCAAAAATGTTGCAAAACCTTATTTTTGTATGGGACAACACTGAACGCTTATCCCATTCCATTGAATTGATTGTCTAAAGCTGCAGATAAATGACAGCAACTTTCATGCAAGAGAAACTTTCAGTCGTCTTCATTTCACTGAACTGAAAGTTTCCGAACGCATCACGCGTTTACACGACTCACAACAAATTAACGCTAACTGTCAACCGGCAATGATGAGTCGGTAAACAAATTATGTAGAATTGTAAATAAGCTGTATTATTTTATCTCTAAAATTAATAATAATATTCATTTAGCGTTGTGAATCATGCTAGTGAACTTATATCGCAGAAAACGACTTTGATTATTTCGTTTAACGATGATTTTAAATGGTTTTATACTGTTGACGCCTTCTAGATCTGTCAGTTGCACGAGCTGTCAAGAAACTTTCATTGCTGTGAAAGAAATTTACAGCCCGGCTACGTTAAGTGAAATTTTAGTTGCGCAACTCAAATTGTTTGTTTATTTCGCGTTTAGACGTGCTAAGTTGGGTTTCACATGAGTGAAATGAGTGTTTGACAGTTGCTGTTAAGTGAAAGTTGCAATCATTTAAAACGCCTTTAAGATACAAGCACGCTTTCAGGGAACTAGAAGTATAACAGCACAGCAAAATTAATATGCTTGAGTATCAATACAACAAACTTTTTAAAGGAAATGGGAGAATCGCTTTAGTAAGCATTTTTACTGAGGAAACTATGCCACCTGGAGGAACCTGCCTGCCTAGAGAAAGTGTGAATAGGTTTTTTGAAATGGTTTAGAAAATTTTAAAGCAAAAAAAAATACAATTGCGTTTCATTGACATAAGTTTGAGGACAACAAGAGACCATGAATGTCACACTCAACATGGTTTTAGAAAATCAACACGCAAAATATAAAACAGATACACATCAATATTTTTAAAAATTTGTACTATGGAAATCTTTAGGAAATTTTTGCAATACCTTCTCCATGAACGCAATAAATTAGAAAAACTGTGCAGCACGTCTCCGCTTCGTTTTTTTTATTTCAGCATCCTTAAAATCGATTTAAAAAGACCTTAGGTGCTAGGCAAATATCCTCTACCATCCTGCATTGCAACTATCTTTAGCAAATCGCCTGGAGAAACAGTTACGTTCGTTGAAAATACAGTGCGTAGGAATCGTCCATCGCACAATCTAGCTCGCTGCGCTCATTAACCTTCGCTGTTGCTTTGAATGCTTATGTTCGAAACTTTTAAAATTGTGTGCATTTTGCTTACTTGCTTACCTTGTGCTATCTTAAGCCAACGGTAAACCCTAGCGCAATTTGATAGGCGATATGACGGCCGAAATAACTTCTTAAACAACTGTTTTAATTATAATGGAACCGCTATCGAACAAAACATAATTGAAAAGCTAAAAGAGCTTTGTGGGATTTCCATTTAAGCTTTCAATCAGAAAGGCCTATTTAGTAGTTAACTGAAACCAAGAAACTTTAAGACGCAATTGCTGACTAACGATGGTTCAAAATGTCTATTTAGTTTAGATTCATGATAATTTCGTTATTTAAACCGTGTGACAATGCGTTTCGCTGGCACAGCTTTGAATGTCCTTTATTTTTATTCTTCTGACCGTGAATTAAGAGCACAACCACAAGCTTTTAAGGAAACCATCCTATTGACTCGGTGATCTACCAGCGGGGATGAGGTTATGATGAGACAAGTTATAACGGCCTATTTGCACGATTTAATTTTCGCTAAAAAATTTGTATTCAAATCTTGTAAGATTGCGTTAATTTGAGTTTTTTAATGCTTCAAATCAAAAAGAAGACGGTACCTTTATCAAACTGTTTGAAGCCAATTAAAATAAGGGTAAATCCGATATAAGAGAGACGCATTCGCTAACTTATGATATTCTCATGGTAGAATGGTAATGAAACATTGATCGGGACAAACAAACGAATTGTTGATCACTGAAGACTTTACCTGAGGGCGGTGCTAAACTCTGTCGTGTTGTTATAATTTTTTGACTTTCTTAATGCCAACTGGAGTCTTAGAATGGCAGGGCAAATACCCATGATTTGTCAAAAACCAATATTTTACATATGTTGCGACAAATGTATCCGTTCTTATAATTCAGCTTAGTCATCCCGTTTAAAAAAACATAATCTCAATAGGGAAAAAGTTACATGGCTTATGGTATAACGTGTTCGGCATAAAACTAGATCACTTTTCATTCATTTTAAACTCTTCTTTTTCGAGAATTCGTAGAATGTATAACAAAGTTTCACCATCGAAGTGTCGTTTTCGCATAAAATCTTTCTCTAACTTTTACTCTCTTCTTCCGGTTTGAAAAATTTTTCTTTAAAGTCTTTTAAAAATCTGATTTTTTCTTCTGAATTAAAGCCTGCCGATTGCAACACGTTTGTTAAATAAGCAGTTTGTTTTTCCTCGGTTTCGTGAGCTGGTAAACGAAAAACACGCCACATTTCATTCAAAATATTGAAGTCAATGTGATACGCATAGTAGACGATACTTTTACCTTCGGAGTCCAGTTCCCTCAAGCAATCAAATTCTTTATTTTGTTCACGCATGTATAAAAGAAATAAGAAGATTTCTAGTGTGCCCTTTTTTCTTTGTTTTTCTGTTTTATTTCCGACTAATTTGATACAATTAAACAAAGCTTCAAAGATTTTTTTCTTATTTTCTCCATTCACTGCTTCAATTGTGAAATGGTTCATCAAGCACTTTGCAAGATGTATCCATGATTTTTCAATAGCGATATGAAAAAGATTTCTTCCCGTTGAATCCTTGTAGTCTAATTTGTTATTTGATATCAAAATTTTGCAAATACTAAAACACACCTTATTTATTTTTAGTTGGTGTGTGCTATAATAGCTCAAAAATATAACAGGGTCTTCAGGTATCTGCAAAATGTGACGAGTTATAAGACATTCTGCTATATCAAAGTTGTTAGACTTAATGGCAATTTGTAAAACATTTCTTCCATTTGAGTCCGTATAATCACATTTCTTGTTCTTCACCAGTATGTCACAAATTTTTTCGCAAACTTCTCTGGTGACGCACACCTGGCTTGGTATAAAATTCAAAATATCTGCTGCATTAAAATCATCAATATCAAAATAGTTTAATAGTTTTAGAATTTCCGCTCCAATTAAAGTTGTGACAGGCTTAGAAAACTTCCTTTGAATAATTTGATATGCAATATGTGGAACATTCTTAACCGCATGATAAAAAATACTCTCGCCTTTCTTATCTTTATGATTGAAAAAAAGTTCTGGTAAATCCTTATAAAACTCTGCTACTATTTTGAAAATTTTCGCACGAATCATGGTTTTAGCTGAATTTCCTTTCACGCAACTAAAATAAGCATCGTAATGCTTACCTGTCGAATCTATTTCTGTTGTGTTGCTTTCTAAATTAAGCAACATCTTAACTATATTGAATTCAGCGCTTTCAATGGCAAGAATTAAAAGATTTCTTCTTAAATCGTCAGCATTTTCAAACTGCTTATTTCGTTGAATCAGAAACTTCAATGTACTCTCATGCCAATCTATGCGATTGTTCAGAAGAAGATGTTTAATCCACGAATTGCTAAGTATATTCTTACATTTCAGAACTAAATGATTTAAAATTGAAAGGTTTTTGGAGTGTATTGCCAAACAAATCAACAGCTCGGTACCGGCGTCGATACCAAGTTGGGACGGGAGTTTTAAATCGTATGGATGCGTGTGACATAAAAGATCGCTCTGCATCAAAAAGCTCTTTTCCAAACTTTCTTCAACAAGTTTTTGCTCTAATGTACATTCATGAAGATGAGGGATTTTGTTTTTTTTACAGTATTTTTGGAAAGCATCTTGAAATTTAATCGGATCCTCTTCCATAAATGCCACTAACATCAAAAGTTCACTCTCAACTCCAAGGTTGTAAGGAATATCGATTTGGCATTTAACAATCAAAAACTTGAGAGCATTGATTGACCGTTTCGCTACTGCTTGTTGCAATAAAGATTCTCCTTTTGATGTTATGTCTATGCCTGTATGCTGTACGACAATTTGAAACAAAAGAGAATCACGATCAATACAGTTCAGCAGAAAATTTAAGTCTTTCTGTTCAGATTGCGATTGATCGTTCTCTTCAAACCACGTGTATTGATTCCAAATAGATTCCAATGAACAACTTTCATTTTTCTGGTTGAAAAGGAAAAACTCATGCACGAACTTTGAAAATAAAAGCTTTACGAATTTTGCCCTGCGATTCCGTCCTGCACTTGGTGGTACCATAAGAATCTTGCATTCAAATTTAAAAAGCCTGTTTAGCCCAGCTCTTGTTCGATCCTCGTTTTTAGTAATAGTTATTCGTAACATTTCAAAAGCAAAGTCGAGGGCAGTCCAGCCAAAAAACTTGTCCACTTGGTATTCATAATCATTTCTTTCAATGAAATCTAGAAGTAAGCATACTATTGGTTCATTACGGTAAAGCAACGCTAAGTGAAGTGGAGTTCTGCCCCAAGCATCTGTTTTCTGAATCAAGTGTGGAAATTTTTTCAGTAACTTTGAAACTTTCACTACTGATCCATCCAAAACAGCAGCATTTATATCATGGCTTTCGCAGATTTTTGCTTCCAACATCTTCCTCACTTCTGGAATTTTCTGTCTTTTATACACGTCATCTATCAAGAATGTCTTCACGTTGGGCTTCTCATAACAATCAAAGAACCACAGAGCGGCAAAGTAATCGACAAATATTCTGTGCACAAAGATTGGCACATCATCAACCAGTCCGTTAATGACACCGGACTTTTCTGTTGAATTTTTCAATTTTAAAATGTAACTTTTGCCAGCCTCCTGCTGATATGGTGATAAAAGCTTATGAACTTCCTCGTTGAGAGCTAAAATTGCTAAAATAGAATGTGTTTTATATATATTTGTTTTGGTCTGCTCAGCAACAATTCTTGCATTGGGAGTTTGCGAGCAAGTGCCATCCTTCTCCAAACTGATAATAAGCTTCTCACTGATAAAAAAAGAAATCAAACACAAAGGAGAAAGCAAGTTTTTACATTCGCTGAGTATTTGCTGCGGATTTATATAAGATTCGTCGACCAAATTTTTTTTTACTATTTTGCTCAAAACAGTCATTCCCAGCCACAAGAACAAAGGAATGGTAGCCATGTTTGAAAGAAACATATTCAAAAGTTGTATGTGCAATTCCAAAATAAGTGCTTTAACTTGTTCCTTCAAACTTTTATAGCCTTTAAACATTTGTGAAAGAAATTCAAAAGCGAACCCATAAATTTGCTTCTTTGAAAAATTTGGCAAGTAAAAATATCCATTTGCCTCCAACGCACTATCCATTTCTCGTTTGAAATCGTAAGGACGGCTAGAAACGAACAGTTTAGAAACTCCTTCCAGACTATGAAGAGTTTCTAACATCTTAAGTACAATATTTTGGAAATCAGGAGCGATTTCGTCGAACCCATCCATCATAACAATGAGCTTGGCGTGGTTGAATTTACTCAAAAATATCCTTAGCATAACCAAATGTTCTGCAGAACATACAAGTTTACTTTCATTGAGCACAAGACTTTCCTCCGTGAATTGAAAATAATTTGAAAGTGTGATCGCAGTTTTTCGCAAATCGGTCCTTTTGAGAGCTCTTTCCATATTTTCATGGCAATCCAAAAAAACAAGCAAGAAAAGCAGTCTTATTGTTTCAAGTTGAATATTCTCTTGACCATTGAACTGCGTTTCTGCAAAATCTGTAACATGGCTTATTAAATTTATTTTGATAACCCAAAAATCTTTAAGATCCTTCCTCGATTGAAGAAAATTTGCAAGCCACGTCATAAAATATGATTTTCCTTGTCCAGCATGGTTTAAAATTTTTACTGATTTAACTCTCAATTCAGGCAAACTTGGTTCGGGTAGAAGAATATTTGGAGTGTGCAAATGACTTTTTTTCTCAAACTTTTCAGCAGACAGTTCCTCCGTTTTGTAGAAACGCCTTCTTAATAAAAACCCATCTATACGCACTCTTTTCTGCGTTTTACTCTCTGGCGTGAGTTCATCATCCATATCAGTGACAAAATTAAACTTTCTGTTATAGGATAATGATCGAGGTTGTGGTTGCGTCGCACCATATTCGAGCAGCTCACGGTGAATATAAAATTCCTTTATGAGTTCGTACCGATCTTTGTTGATGTTACGACGCAAGACCGAGTTCTGTTCAAAGCTTAAAACTTCGGCAAAGTAACTCAAGTCATCTTTATTTTTGAGTATATCTCCACACGGAGTCAAGGTACCTAATAGCAAAAAGTTTTTACAAACTATTGTGTCTTTGCAATCATCCGTCAAATGTTTAAACAAAAGCGGTGAATCAGTTTCATCAGATTTACTGTGCTCATCGAATGTTATTATCATTTTTTTATAGCGGCTGTTGTTTTCTAGCGTATTCCTATTCGATTTTTCAGTGAACCCTTTTTTTCTTGATGTTTTTGATCGGACGATAACTAAAATAAGTGAAAAATCCATTAAGCAAAAGGCTTTTGTTACTTTTTCGTTTTCTTGTGCAAATTCTTGTTCGTCCAAAAAGAGAAAGTGCAATCTAATTTTTAATATGTCTCGCACGTGTTGACAAATTTGATCAACGAACCACGAAGGGTAAAAGTTTCTCGGTACGTGTACTTTTTCTAAAGTTGTTTTTTGAGTATTTTTGTCTGAAAACCACGTTATCAGTTTTTTAAAGAGTTTGGACTCCTTCAATCGTTCAAGTTTGCACTTGTACCCTTCGTTTCGAAATGATGCGCAGTTTTTTTGGGACAACGTATCCAGTTTTAGGTAATACAATGAATTGACCGAACAGTCGTAAAACTCAGCTAAATTCTTTTCGTTTACTTGTGCTTCAGTGTCTCTCATGTGCTCCATAACCCAGGTTGAAAGTCTGTCGTGAATAAACTCCTGCGACGGTTTAGATAGATTTTCATCAATTATGTTGGCAATGTTGGGAAGCTGGCTTTCCTTCTCTAGATTTGTGCTACAGATTAGCCTAAATGAGTTATAAAATGCCTCTATGTCATCTAGCTTCAATACTTCCGGGAAATCATCCAATTCTTTGTCAGGGTTTTCTATTTTTCCATCAATTTGTATGAAGTTTTCTACGAAAACAAAGTCAAAGTCTTTGTTTTTTGGTTTGAGTACTTCTAAACATTCAGCTTTAAAATGCTTCATAAAGGGATGGTCAGCAACTTCCGGTTTATCAAAAAATTGTTTGTTTAGTGTATAAGACTTGTTTGTTTTGGTATATCTGGTGATCATTTTTTTGATAAGTGGTCTATATTTTTTAAAAACAGGAACATTAAAAATGATTTGTTTTTCGCTGAGCACACTTGTGGCTAAACGTTTTGCCAGAATTTGCAGATCGGAGTTTTTCATGAGGTATTTTATTATTTCATCATTTGTTTCTGTATCAAAGTTCTTCCATTTGAGTTTATAAACTGATCTACTTATGTCCAACAGAACAGATGATAAGATATTATCATGGGAACAGGTTTCTAAGTATGGTTCGAGATCTTTCGCAATTCCAATGGTGGAGCAAATAGCAAATATATTCGTTGCCTTTGAATCTTTCTTAAGTGACCGATAATCATTGAAATACTGAAATAAAGCATAATCTTTTTTTTCGGTACATAAAAGGTGTTTCAACTCGATAGTTTCTTTAATATTTGCTTTTGTCTTTGCTTGAATAAACAAATTAAAAGCATCACTACCAATTTCACAACGAAGCACCACATCGTCAAATTTTTCTGTTTTTTTATCTTCGCTGTTAATTGTGAATGTAGCTTCCTTTACAGCACGCATTAGCTTGACCATAGAGCACATCATCACCAAAACTATTTGTTTATGAAAGGTAAGCCCTCTCAGGTTTGCTGCAACACCTCTTTTTTTGCTGCAAACTGATTTATCAGAGGAGTGTGGAGCGGTTACTTTGTTTTCGTTCTCACCTTTGCAGGTGGGATTCGTTGTTGAGTTGTTTGCAGCCATTCTTAGAGTTTCGGAATAAAAACTGTCGTCGTCCGGATTTTCTTCGTTGAATCTTCTCGCGATGCTCCAAAGCTGAGGGAAGTATTGATGATCTCAGACGTCCGCTTGAGTTTCATCAACGGAGGTAATCTCCAATGAGGCGGATACAAACACCTCGTTGCCACAGCATTCTACAACAGATTGAAAATTGAACAGTAGAAAATTAATTTGTTAAATGAATCGCTTAAATCACCTTCACGTATCTAAATATGAAAATTGTTGCAATCTTCTGAATTTGTTTTAAATAAAACTTTGACGTCTGCCCTTTAATTTGGCTCTATTCTCTTGCTTTTGATTTGAAATATAAACCGCATTGCTTCACAAATTATCAAAAGAGAAAATCCCGTCAAGTTTGATTGCGATAGAGCTCTGTTATGATAAGGGCTTAAAATAATTAATTTTTTTGTCAAGATGTAAATTTTGAAAATCTTCATGAAGCACTGAACCATTTTAAATTAATCTTTGTACACACATTCCTTTGGTATGAGAGAAGGTTTTAAAGTACACTTTACGTCTGGAATCTTTAAATTTTGTTATGTTAACCGATTTCCTTATGCTGAACATTCGTTTGTTCGTTTAGTTTACATTCTGCAATAACATACCAAGTGTGATTGAAACGAGCAAGTATAAACGGTCAGAGCCCCATGCCTTTCGACATACTGTATACAAAAAAAGGCAAAATCGGCCCCGCAACAGGAGCCGCGCTCCGTAACGGTTGGTGTGGAGCTGGCTGCGGATCCTTTAGTGCACTCGCGAGTGCACATCACTACTGTGGAGTTAGCACTCCACGATGTGAAAACGAAAAATTTAATTTAATTAATAGTTGCAAGCACCGATCGTATTTTTGCACGTGCAACCACTAAGTGATTATGTATGTGATTGACTTTAGGCGATGCACTGCGTGTTTTGCGATGCTCCACGGTTTTCGGGTATTATTGAATAGCCATTTTCGGATTCAGCGTTGACTTTCGCTTAGCAAACGTTTCCCAAAAGACTGTTTGTAACGTTATACTTGCGCGTAATTCTGTGATACCTTTACCTTTAATACAAAATACCTTTAGAGGTCCAGCAATGAACATTTATGTTTTTGCAACGGTCGCAGCACGGGTACGCATTATGAGAAACTCGTTGATTGTACAGGTAGTATTGGGGCAGCGTTCAGTCCATTTCAAAAAAATTTTGCTTTTCTTGCGATAGTATGGCATTCAAGTATGGTATAATGGTCCTCACACATGTTCGCTATGCTTTGCTGGTCATTGTAAAGCTATGGAGTTGACGAAATGTGAAAAATTTCATGCGACATCCAAGGTTTTCTTTGACCAGTGTTTTGCGTTTTTAAACACTGGTACGGACTCGGGGAGGTGCAATTGGCCCGTGGTTAGATTCAGCAGGGAACTGCGGGACCATTCAGGTAGCTGTGACGTTTCAAGCTAGCCAAGTTCGTCTTTGCCTTGAAATTGTTTTGATTTTGGTGTACCAAACGATGGAAAAACTTTAATGCTCCTGAACTTGAAGCTTTTTTCAGATAACAACATAAACTTTAGGTGGAATCGCATTCGAATTTTTTTCATTTTAACCATGGCTTAAATTAAGCGATGGTCTATTTTAATTCATTTTTGCAATTTTGATACAAACCTAACGTTGACACTTTGAATACGAACAATTTAAAATGTTGATTTGTACGTTTTCAAATAAATTTTCAATAATAAAACTCCTTTTTTTGTAGTTCACTATGGTTTCAAATTTTTACTAGTTTTTTTCTTTTCATTGGTACATTTTTAAAAACAACAAATTAACAAATAACAACAAGATATGGAAAACACAAACCTGTGAAATCTGTTACCTAGTGTGATTCGTAAAAACATTGGTCATTCTGCCATTTCCTTTGGTTTGTGAACAAGAGGTGGGACATTTTACAAAGCGAATTAATGCAAAGTAAATCTTTGCCACTGATTTATGCCACAGAAAATATTCTAATTAAATCTTTTTAAGCAAGGCATTTGGCTCAACTGTAAACTGCAGTCAAATCATAAATAAATGCTTAAATATGTAACGTTCATATCTATCAAGTTTTCGTTACTCCTTTTTATTGGAAAAATTAGGTGGAGTATGCCAGACTTTGTCTTCGTTCATACAACCAGATATGGTTCGGTTCGAAGAAGACTGGAAATACCCAATTTTGTTAAACCACGTAATCCAACATCTCTGTTTAAAAAAAAACAATGGCGTGTTTCTATAAGCTTATTTATATAAAAAAAAAATCTCGTATCTAGTCCCATCCATGCTAACTTTGGTGTTAATTTGCCAAATGTGCTTTAAACACTCGCTTGCCCATCGGCGACATAACCGGTAGTAATTAGGGGTTTTTAATTTTTTACTAAAGCTTGTTATTTACACGATTTTTAATATTCAGAAGGATCTAGCAAGTACTAACTGACTGTTAATTACAAACTCACTTGCGTTTTCCGTTTTTTCCAAAGTATTTGTCCCAACAGGCAAGACAATGTTTCTTGTTATTAACACGAATTTGAATATTCAGAAGGATCTAGCAAGTACTAACTGACTGCTGATTAAAAACTCACTTGCGTTTACCGTTTTTTACATACGAAGTATCACAACGGGCGTTACAATGTTCCTTTTTATCCACGGTTCACAACACGAGTTGAATCATTCAGAAGGATCCAGAATCAGCTTGTATGTAATTTTCCACGGAACTTTGATGAGCGATTGAGCAAAGAAATAATAATAATTACATGCACTACAGCTTTAGCGAAACAAGAACTTTAAACAAATGCCTGCATATTTATCATTCGTTTCGTCTCATCTTTTGTGCACTCTTTAGCTCTGGTCCTGATCTTCCACACACCTCTCTGAATGAACGTTTGGCCAACAACTGGCGAATAATGGTTTGCTTTTAAACAGGTCGAAGAACATTCAGCAAACAATTTGGCAATTCCATTTCGGTTTTCTTCATATCCTTGCCTCATTTTTACCCGTAGTATGGACATTTTCCTTTCATGTGTGGTACTGAAGGTAATGAAATTGTTTGATGGCTACACATACCATTTTAAGTTCTCGTGTGAAAGGACTTGACAGTAGCCAACGGATTTAAAGTGTCAGTCGACATTTCGACATAACGGTACGAGAAGATCAATCTGACATATGGCTCGCAGTCTCTCCGAAACAAACGTTTCAATGCTAAACATCGCAAATCAAGTATAGATTTGGACTTGTGATCTTAATTTTCTTTGATGATCAAATGGCTGAGGGTTTAAAAAGCCTTGCAAGTGGCCTACATTATCTCAATCTTTTCGGCTATGGCACTTCAGCGATCAGACAAATCCAAACTGTTTGATCTCTCCATTTGCATACAAACAATGTGAATGAAGCAAATGACAATTGCTCATGTTGATCTTCAAATTTGAATCTTAGTCAAAAAAAATGAAAATTAAAGAAGTTGAGCATTGCTTTTTTGCAGGAGTTAAATTCAATAATTGTTCGGAATTGTAATGCACGGCCCTTTACATCCTGTTTCAAATGTGAGCTTTTCTCGCTTTGCAAAACACATCGGAGAATGGTAAGCAAACAAAATGTGGTTCGAGGACAAAAAGGAACCATCGTCCAAAGCACTCTGTATGTTTTGGCTATGTTCCATGCCGATTTCTTACTATAATTTCGTATTGTTAAGCAGGAAAAGTCCGGACAATCAAACATAACATCTTTTTCCAAGTATGTAAAACACGACTTGTGCGTTAGTCTGTTAAGTTCAAAGTTAAATTCCATGCAGACTTACGCTTAGCTAGTTGATTAACTTGATTGTGTTTGTAAAATAGTTATGCAGATAACTTACCAAGTGTCCTACAGGCTGTTTAACGCTAACGGGTTGTGAAAGCTTTCAACTATCGGGTTTTAAACTTCACTGCTAAAAGAAGATGAAAAAAAAGTAAAAGATAATTATTTTAGTAAATAACTTCCTTCCATAATGTAAATTATCTTAATTTTCCTCGTAACGATATGTAAGGAAGAAACACGTCGTGGCAAAATAGGCATAAGCTAACATTTTCCGGTTTTGCTGGGGCCGCCAGGTACAAACATGGACGTTTATGTTTTTGCTACGGTCGCAGCACGGGTACGCATAATGAGAAACTCGTTGATCGTACAGGTAGTATTGGGGCAGCGTTCAGTCCATTTCCAAAAAATTATGCTTTTCTTGAGATGGTTTTGCATTCAGGTATGGTATAATGGTCCTCACACATGTTCGCTATGCTTTGCTGGCCATTGTAAAGCTATGGAGTTGACGAAATGTGAAAAATTTCATGCGATATCCAAGGTTTTCTTTGACCAGTGTTTTGCGTTGTTAAACACTGGTATGGACTCGGGGAGGTGCAATGGCTCGTGGTTAGATTCGGCAGGGAACTGCGGGACCATTCAGGTAGCTGTGACGTTTCAAGCAAGCCAAGTTTGTGTTTGCCTTGAAATTGTTTTGATTTTGGTGTACCAAACGATGGAAAAACTTTAATGCTCCTGAACGTGAAGCTTTTTTCAGATAACAACATAAACTTTAGGTGGAATCGCATTCGAATTTTTTTCATTTTAACCATGGCTTAAATTAAGCGATGGTCTATTTTAACCGCTCGAATATGGTATCGTGTACGGTTTCAATTGTTCATGGTTAAAAGGTAAACCATTGGATGCAATTTTGATACAAACCCTACGTTGACACTTTGAATACGAACAATTTAAAATGTTGATTTGTACGTTTTCAAATTAATTTTCAATAATAAAACTCCTTTTTTTGTAGTTCACTATGGTTTCAAATTTTTACTAGTTTTTTTCTTTTCATTGGTACATTTTTAAAAACAACAAATTAACAAATAACAACAAGATATGGAAAACACAAACCTGTGAAATCTGTTACCTAGTGTGATTCGTAAAAACATTGGTCATTCTGCCATTTCCTTTGGTTTGTGAACAAGAGGTGGGACATTTTACAAAGCGAATTAATGCAAAGTAAATCTTTTGCCACTGATTTATGCCACAGAAAATATTCTAATTAAATCTTTTTAAGCAAGGCATTTGGCTCAACTGTAAACTGCAGTCAAATCATAAATAAATGCTTAAATATGTAACGGTCATATCTATCAAGTTTTCGTTACTCCTTTTTATTGGAAAAATTAGGTGGAGTATGCCAGACTTTGTCTTCGTTCATACAACCAGATATGGTTCGGTTCGAAGAAGACTGGAAATACCCAATTTTGTTAAACCACGTAATCCAACATCTCTGTTTAAAAAAAAACAATGGCGTGTTTCTATAAGCTTATTTATATAAAAAAAAAATCTCGTATCTAGTCCCATCCATGCTAACTTTGGTGTTAATTTGCCAAATGTGCTTTAAACACTCGCTTGCCCATCGGCGACATAACCGGTAGTAATTAGGGGTTTTTAATTTTTTACTAAAGCTTGTTATTTACACGATTTTTAATATTCAGAAGGATCTAGCAAGTACTAACTGACTGTTAATTACAAACTCACTTGCGTTTTCCGTTTTTTCCAAAGTATTTGTCCCAACAGGCAAGACATTGTTTCTTGTTATTAACACGAATTTGAATATTCAGAAGGATCTAGCAAGTACTAACTGACTGCTGATTAAAAACTCACTTGCGTTTACCGTTTTTTACATACGAAGTATCACAACGGGCGTTACAATGTTCCTTTTTATCCACGGTTCACAACACGAGTTGAATCATTCAGAAGGATCCAGAATCAGCTTGTATGTAATTTTCCACGGAACTTTGATGAGCGATTGAGCAAAGAAATAATAATAATTACATGCACTACAGCTTTAGCGAAACAAGAACTTTAAACAAATGCCTGCATATTTATCATTCGTTTCGTCTCATCTTTTGTGCAGTCTTTAGCTCTGGTCCTGATCTTCCACACACCTCTCTGAATGAACGTTTGGCCAACAACTGGCGAATAATGGTTTGCTTTTAAACAGGTCGAAGAACATTCAGCAAACAATTTGGCAATTCCATTTCGGTTTTCTTCATATCCTTGCCTCATTTTTACCCGTAGTATGGACATTTTCCTTTCATGTGTGGTACGGAAGGTAATAAAATTGTTTGATGGCAACACATACCATTTTAAGTTCTCGTGTGAAAGGACTTGACAGTAGCCAACGGATTTAAAGTGTCAGTCGACATTTCGACATAACGGTACGAGAAGATCAATCTGACATATGGCTCGCAGTCTCTCCGAAACAAACGTTTCAATGCTAAACATCGCAAATCAAGTATAGATTTGGACTTGTGATCTTAATTTTCTTTGATGATCAAATGGCTGAGGGTTTAAAAAGCCTTGCAAGTGGCCTACATTATCTCAATCTTTTCGGCTATGGCACTTCAGCGATCAGACAAATCCAAACTGTTTGATCTCTCCATTTGCATACAAACAATGTGAATGTAGCAAATGACAATTGCTCATGTTGATCTTCAAATTTGAATCTTAGTCAAAAAAAATGAAAATTAAAGAAGTTGAGCATTGCTTTTTTGCAGGAGTTAAATTCAATAATTGTTCGGAATTGTAATGCACGGCCCTTTACATCCTGTTTCAAATGTGAGCTTTTCTCGCTTTGCAAAACACATCGGAGAATGGTAAGCAAACAAAATGTGGTTCGAGGACAAAAAGGAACCATCGTCCAAAGCACTCTGTATGTTTTGGCTATGTTCCATGCCGATTTCTTACTATAATTTCGTATTGTTAAGCAGGAAAAGTCCGGACAATCAAACATAACATCTTTTTCCAAGTATGTAAAACACGACTTGTGCGTTAGTCTGTTAAGTTCAAAGTTAAATTCCATGCAGACTTACGCTTAGCTAGTTGATTAACTTGATTGTGTTTGTAAAATAGTTATGCAGATAACTTACCAAGTGTCCTACAGGCTGTTTAACGCTAACGGGTTGTGAAAGCTTTCAACTATCGGGTTTTAAACTTCACTGCTAAAAGAAGATGAAAAAAAAGTAAAAGATAATTATTTTAGTAAATAACTTCCTTCCATAATGTAAATTATCTTAATTTTCCTCGTAACGATATGTAAGGAAGAAACACGTCGTGGCAAAATAGGCATAAGCTAACATTTTCCGGTTTTGCTGGGGCCGCCAGGTACAAACATGGACGTTTATGTTTTTGCTACGGTCGCAGCACGGGTACGCATAATGAGAAACTCGTTGATCGTACAGGTAGTATTGGGGCAGCGTTCAGTCCATTTCCAAAAAATTATGCTTTTCTTGAGATGGTTTTGCATTCAGGTATGGTATAATGGTCCTCACACATGTTCGCTATGCTTTGCTGGCCATTGTAAAGCTATGGAGTTGACGAAATGTGAAAAATTTCATGCGATATCCAAGGTTTTCTTTGACCAGTGTTTTGCGTTGTTAAACACTGGTATGGACTCGGGGAGGTGCAATGGCTCGTGGTTAGATTCGGCAGGGAACTGCGGGACCATTCAGGTAGCTGTGACGTTTCAAGCAAGCCAAGTTTGTGTTTGCCTTGAAATTGTTTTGATTTTGGTGTACCAAACGATGGAAAAACTTTAATGCTCCTGAACGTGAAGCTTTTTTCAGATAACAACATAAACTTTAGGTGGAATCGCATTCGAATTTTTTTCATTTAAACCATGGCTTAAATTAAGCGATGGTCTATTTTAACCGCTCGAATATGGTATCGTGTACGGTTTCAATTGTTCATGGTTAAAAGGTAAACCATTGGATGCAATTTTGATACAAACCCTACGTTGACACTTTGAATACGAACAATTTAAAATGTTGATTTGTACGTTTTCAAATTAATTTTCAATAATAAAACTCCTTTTTTTGTAGCTCACTATGGTTTCAAATTTTTACTAGTTTTTTTCTTTTCATTGGTACATTTTTAAAAACAACAAATTAACAAATAACAACAAGATATGGAAAACACAAACCTGTGAAATCTGTTACCTAGTGTGATTCGTAAAAACATTGGTCATTCTGCCATTTCCTTTGGTTTGTGAACAAGAGGTGGGACATTTTACAAAGCGAATTAATGCAAAGTAAATCTTTGCCACTGATTTATGCCACAGAAAATATTCTAATTAAATCTTTTTAAGCAAGGCATTTGGCTCAACTGTAAACTGCAGTCAAATCATAAATAAATGCTTAAATATGTAACGTTCATATCTATCAAGTTTTCGTTACTCCTTTTTATTGGAAAAATTAGGTGGAGTATGCCAGACTTTGTCTTCGTTCATACAACCAGATATGGTTCGGTTCGAAGAAGACTGGAAATACCCAATTTTGTTAAACCACGTAATCCAACATCTCTGTTTAAAAAAAAACAATGGCGTGTTTCTATAAGCTTATTTATATAAAAAAAAAATCTCGTATCTAGTCCCATCCATGCTAACTTTGGTGTTAATTTGCCAAATGTGCTTTAAACACTCGCTTGCCCATCGGCGACATAACCGGTAGTAATTAGGGGTTTTTAATTTTTTACTAAAGCTTGTTATTTACACGATTTTTAATATTCAGAAGGATCTAGCAAGTACTAACTGACTGTTAATTACAAACTCACTTGCGTTTTCCGTTTTTTCCAAAGTATTTGTCCCAACAGGCAAGACAATGTTTCTTGTTATTAACACGAATTTGAATATTCAGAAGGATCTAGCAAGTACTAACTGACTGCTGATTAAAAACTCACTTGCGTTTACCGTTTTTTACATACGAAGTATCACAACGGGCGTTACAATGTTCCTTTTTATCCACGGTTCACAACACGAGTTGAATCATTCAGAAGGATCCAGAATCAGCTTGTATGTAATTTTCCACGGAACTTTGATGAGCGATTGAGCAAAGAAATAATAATAATAACATGCGCTACAGCTTTAGCGAAACAAGAACTTTAAACAAATGCCTGCATATTTATCATTCGTTTCGTCTCATCTTTTGTGCAGTCTTTAGCTCTGGTCCTGATCTTCCACACACCTCTCTGAATGAACGTTTGGCCAACAACTGGCGAATAATGGTTTGCTTTTAAACAGGTCGAAGAACATTCAGCAAACAATTTGGCAATTCCATTTCGGTTTTCTTCATATCCTTGCCTCATTTTTACCCGTAGTATGGACATTTTCCTTTCATGTGTGGTACGGAAGGTAATAAAATTGTTTGATGGCAACACATACCATTTTAAGTTCTCGTGTGAAAGGACTTGACAGTAGCCAACGGATTTAAAGTGTCAGTCGACATTTCGACATAACGGTACGAGAAGATCAATCTGACATATGGCTCGCAGTCTCTCCGAAACAAACGTTTCAATGCTAAACATCGCAAATCAAGTATAGATTTGGACTTGTGATCTTAATTTTCTTTGATGATCAAATGGCTGAGGGTTTAAAAAGCCTTGCAAGTGGCCTACATTATCTCAATCTTTTCGGCTATGGCACTTCAGCGATCAGACAAATCCAAACTGTTTGATCTCTCCATTTGCATACAAACAATGTGAATGAAGCAAATGACAATTGCTCATGTTGATCTTCAAATTTGAATCTTAGTCAAAAAAAATGAAAATTAAAGAAGTTGAGCATTGCTTTTTTGCAGGAGTTAAATTCAATAATTGTTCGGAATTGTAATGCACGGCCCTTTACATCCTGTTTCAAATGTGAGCTTTTCTCGCTTTGCAAAACACATCGGAGAATGGTAAGCAAACAAAATGTGGTTCGAGGACAAAAAGGAACCATCGTCCAAAGCACTCTGTATGTTTTGGCTATGTTCCATGCCGATTTCTTACTATAATTTCGTATTGTTAAGCAGGAAAAGTCCGGACAATCAAACATAACATCTTTTTCCAAGTATGTAAAACACGACTTGTGCGTTAGTCTGTTAAGTTCAAAGTTAAATTCCATGCAGACTTACGCTTAGCTAGTTGATTAACTTGATTGTGTTTGTAAAATAGTTATGCAGATAACTTACCAAGTGTCCTACAGGCTGTTTAACGCTAACGGGTTGTGAAAGCTTTCAACTATCGGGTTTTAAACTTCACTGCTAAAAGAAGATGAAAAAAAAGTAAAAGATAATTATTTTAGTAAATAACTTCCTTCCATAATGTAAATTATCTTAATTTTCCTCGTAACGATATGTAAGGAAGAAACACGTCGTGGCAAAATAGGCATAAGCTAACATTTTCCGGTTTTGCTGGGGCCGCCAGGTACAAACATGGACGTTTATGTTTTTGCTACGGTCGCAGCACGGGTACGCATAATGAGAAACTCGTTGATCGTACAGGTAGTATTGGGGCAGCGTTCAGTCCATTTCCAAAAAATTATGCTTTTCTTGAGATGGTTTTGCATTCAGGTATGGTATAATGGTCCTCACACATGTTCGCTATGCTTTGCTGGCCATTGTAAAGCTATGGAGTTGACGAAATGTGAAAAATTTCATGCGATATCCAAGGTTTTCTTTGACCAGTGTTTTGCGTTGTTAAACACTGGTATGGACTCGGGGAGGTGCAATGGCTCGTGGTTAGATTCGGCAGGGAACTGCGGGACCATTCAGGTAGCTGTGACGTTTCAAGCAAGCCAAGTTTGTGTTTGCCTTGAAATTGTTTTGATTTTGGTGTACCAAACGATGGAAAAACTTTAATGCTCCTGAACGTGAAGCTTTTTTCAGATAACAACATAAACTTTAGGTGGAATCGCATTCGAATTTTTTTCATTTTAACCATGGCTTAAATTAAGCGATGGTCTATTTTAACCGCTCGAATATGGTATCGTGTACGGTTTCAATTGTTCATGGTTAAAAGGTAAACCATTGGATGCAATTTTGATACAAACCCTACGTTGACACTTTGAATACGAACAATTTAAAATGTTGATTTGTACGTTTTCAAATTAATTTTCAATAATAAAACTCCTTTTTTTGTAGTTCACTATGGTTTCAAATTTTTACTAGTTTTTTTCTTTTCATTGGTACATTTTTAAAAACAACAAATTAACAAATAACAACAAGATATGGAAAACACAAACCTGTGAAATCTGTTACCTAGTGTGATTCGTAAAAACATTGGTCATTCTGCCATTTCCTTTGGTTTGTGAACAAGAGGTGGGACATTTTACAAAGCGAATTAATGCAAAGTAAATCTTTTGCCACTGATTTATGCCACAGAAAATATTCTAATTAAATCTTTTTAAGCAAGGCATTTGGCTCAACTGTAAACTGCAGTCAAATCATAAATAAATGCTTAAATATGTAACGTTCATATCTATCAAGTTTTCGTTACTCCTTTTTATTGGAAAAATTAGGTGGAGTATGCCAGACTTTGTCTTCGTTCATACAACCAGATATGGTTCGGTTCGAAGAAGACTGGAAATACAAAATTTTGTTAAACCACGTAATCCAACATCTCTGTTTAAAAAAAAACAATGGCGTGTTTCTATAAGCTTATTTATATAAAAAAAAAATCTCGTATCTAGTCCCATCCATGCTAACTTTGGTGTTAATTTGCCAAATGTGCTTTAAACACTCGCTTGCCCATCGGCGACATAACCGGTAGTAATTAGGGGTTTTTAATTTTTTACTAAAGCTTGTTATTTACACGATTTTTAATATTCAGAAGGATCTAGCAAGTACTAACTGACTGTTAATTACAAACTCACTTGCGTTTTCCGTTTTTTCCAAAGTATTTGTCCCAACAGGCAAGACAATGTTTCTTGTTATTAACACGAATTTGAATATTCAGAAGGATCTAGCAAGTACTAACTGACTGCTGATTAAAAACTCACTTGCGTTTACCGTTTTTTACATACGAAGTATCACAACGGGCGTTACAATGTTCCTTTTTATCCACGGTTCACAACACGAGTTGAATCATTCAGAAGGATCCAGAATCAGCTTGTATGTAATTTTCCACGGAACTTTGATGAGCGATTGAGCAAAGAAATAATAATAATAACATGCGCTACAGCTTTAGCGAAACAAGAACCTTAAACAAATGCCTGCATATTTATCATTCGTTTCGTCTCATCTTTTGTGCACTCTTTAGCTCTGGTCCTGATCTTCCACACACCTCTCTGAATGAACGTTTGGCCAACAACTGGCGAATAATGGTTTGCTTTTAAACAGGTCGAAGAACATTCAGCAAACAATTTGGCAATTCCATTTCGGTTTTCTTCATATCCTTGCCTCATTTTTACCCGTAGTATGGACATTTTCCTTTCATGTGTGGTACTGAAGGTAATGAAATTGTTTGATGGCTACACATACCATTTTAAGTTCTCGTGTGAAAGGACTTGACAGTAGCCAACGGATTTAAAGTGTCAGTCGACATTTCGACATAACGGTACGAGAAGATCAATCTAACATATGGCTCGCAGTCTCTCCGAAACAAACGTTTCAATGCTAAACATCGCAAATCAAGTATAGATTTGGACTTGTGATCTTAATTTTCTTTGATGATCAAATGGCTGAGGGTTTAAAAAGCCTTGCAAGTGGCCTACATTATCTCAATCTTTTCGGCTATGGCACTTCAGCGATCAGACAAATCCAAACTGTTTGATCTCTCCATTTGCATACAAACAATGTGAATGAGCAAATGACAATTGCTCATGTTGATCTTCAAATTTGAATCTAGTCAAAAAAAATGAAAATTAAAGAGTTGAGCATTGCTTTTTTGCAGGAGTTAAATTCAATAATTGTTCGGAATTGTAAGTGCACGGCCCTTTACAATCCTGTTTCAAATGTGAGCTTTTCTCGCTTTGCAAAACACATCGGAGAATGGTAAGCAAACAAAAATGTGGTTCGAGGACAAAAAGGAACCATCGTCCAAAGCACTCTGTATGTTTTGGCTATGTTCCATGCCGATTTCTTACTATAATTTCGTATTGTTAAGCAGGAAAAAGTCCGGACAATCAAACATACTACATCTTTTTCCAAGTATGTAAAACACGACTTGTGCGTTAGTCTGTTAAGTTCAAAGTTAAATTCCATGCAGACTTACGCTTAGCTAGTTGATTAACTTGATTGTGTTTGTAAAATAGTTATGCAGATAACTTACCAAGTGTCCTACAGGCTGTTTACGCTAACGGGTTGTGAAAGCTTTCAACTATCGGGTTTTAAACTTCACTGCTAAAAGAAGATGAAAAAAAAGTAAAAGATAATTATTTTAGTAAATAACTTCCTTCCATATGTAAATTATCTTAATTTTCCTCGTAACGATATGTAAGGAAGAAACACGTCCGTGGCAAAATAGGCATAAGCTAACATTTTCCGGTTTTGCTGGGGCCGCCAGG
>NW_026690077.1:0-59896 GCF_943734765.1 Anopheles ziemanni
ACATAGAAAGTGTTTCGAAGCACCTCAAATGGTGTTTGGATGTGGTTGAAACTACGTAGAAAGTGTTTCGAAGCACCTCAAATGGTGTTTGGATGTGGTTGAAACCACGTAGAAAGTGCTTTGAAGCACCTAAAATGGTGTTTGGATGTGGTTGAAACTACGTAGAAAGTGCTTCGAAGCACCTCTAATGGTGGTTGGATGTGGTTGAAACTACGTAGAAAGTGCTTCGGAGCACCTCAAATGGTGTTTGGATGTGGTTGAACTACATAAGAAAGTGTTTCGAAGCACCTCAAATGGTGTTTGGATGTGGTTGAAACTACGTAGAAAGTGTTTCGAAGCACACTAAAATGGTGTTTGGATGTGGTTGAAACCACGTAGAAAGTGCTTTGAAGCACCTAAAATGGTGTTTGGATGTGGTTGAAAACTACGTAGAAAGTGCTTCAAAAGCACCTCAAATGGTGTTTGGATGTGGTTGAAACTACGTAGAAAAGTGTTTCGAAGCACCTCAAATGGTGTTTGGATGTGGTTGAAACCACGTAGAAAGTGCTTTGAAGCACCTAAAATGGTGTTTGGATGTGGTTGAAACTACGTAGAAAGTGCTTCGAAGCACCTCTAATGGTGGTTGGATGTGGTTGAAACTACGTAGAAAGTGCTTCGGAGCACCTCAAATGGTGTTTGGATGTGGTTGAAACTACGTAGAAAGTGCTTCGGAGCACCTAAAATGGTGTTTGGATGTGGTTGAACTACATAGAAAGTGTTTCGAAGCACCTCAAATGGTGTTTGGATGTGGTCGAAACCACGTAGAAAGTGTTTCGAAGCACCTCAAATGGTGTTTGGATGTGGTTGAAACCACGTAGAAAGTGTTTCGAAGCACCTCAAATGGTGTTTGGATGTGGTTGAAACTACGTAGAAAGTGTTTCGAAGCACCTAAAATGGTGTTTGGGTGTGGTTGAAACTACGTAGAAAGTGCTTCGAAGCACCTCTAATGGTGTTTGGATGTGGTTGAAACCACGTAGAAAGTGCTTTAAAGCACCTAAAATGGTGTTTGGATGTGGTTGAAACTACGTAGAAAGTGCTTCAAAGCACCTCAAATGGTGTTTGGATGTGGTTGAAACTACGTAGAAAGTGTTTCGAAAGCACCTCAAAATGGTGTTTGGATGTGGTTGAAACCACGTAGAAAGTGCTTTGAAGCACCTAAAATGGTGTTTGGATGTGGTTGAAACTACGTAGAAAGTGCTTCGAAGCACCTCAAATGGTGTTTGGATGTGGTTGAACTACATAGAAAGTGCTTTGAAGCACCTCAAATGGTGTTTGGATGTGGTTGAAACTACGTAGAAAGTGTTTCGAAGCACCTCAAATGGTGTTTGGATGTGGTTGAAACTACGTAGAAAGTGCTTCGGAGCACCTAAAATGGTGTTTGGGTGTGGTTGAAACTACGTAGAAAGTGCTTCAAAGCGCCTCAAATGGTGTTTGGATGTGGTTGAAACCACGTAGAAAGTGCTTCGAAGCACCTCTAATGGTGTTTGGATGTGGTTGAAACTACATAGAAAGTGTTTCGAAGCACCATCAAATGGTGTTTGGGAATGTGGTCGAAACTACATAGAAAGTGTTTCGAAGCACCCTAAAATGGTGTTTGGATGTGGTTGAAACCACGTAGAAAGTGCTTTGAAGCATCTAAAATGGTGTTTGGATGTGGTTGAAACTACGTAGAAAGTGCTTCAAAGCACCTCAAATGGTGTTTGGATGTGGTTGAACTACATAGAAAGTGTTTCGAAGCACCTCAAATGGTGTTTTGGATGTGGTTGAAAACTACGTAGAAAGTGTTTCGAAGCACCTCAAATGGTGTTTGGATGTGGTTGAAACTACGTAGAAAGTGCTTCGAAGCACCTAAAATGGTGTTTGGATGTGGTTGAAACTACGTAGAAAGTGCTTTGAAGCACCTCAAATGGTGTTTGGATGTTGTTGAAACCACGTAGAAAGTGTTTCGAAGCACCTCAAATGGTGTTTGGATGTGGTTGAAACCACGTAGAAAGTGTTTCGAAGCACCTCAAAAGGTGTTTTGGATGTGGTTGAAACTACGTAGAAAGTGTTTCGAAGCACCTCAAATGGTGTTTGGATGTGGTTGAAACCACGTAGAAAGTGCTTTGAAGCACCTAAAATTGGTGTTTTGGATGTGGTTGAAACCACGTAGAAAGTGTTTCGAAGCACCTCAAATGGTGTTTGGGTGTGGTTGAAACTACGTAGAAAGTGCTTCGGAGCACCTCAAATGGTGTTTGGATGTGGTTGAAACTACGTAGAAAGTGTTTCGAAGCACCTCAAATGGTGTTTGGATGTGGTTGAAACTACGTAGAAAGTGTTTCGAAGCACCTCAAATGGTGTTTGGATGTGGTTGAAACTACGTAGAAAGTGCTTCGGAGCACCTAAAATGGTGTTTGGGTGTGGTTGAAACTACGTAGAAAGTGCTTCGAAGCACCTCTAATGGTGTTTGGATGTGGTTGAAACCACGTAGAAAGTGCTTTAAAGCACCTAAAATGGTGTTTGGATGTGGTTGAAACTACGTAGAAAGTGCTTCAAAGCACCTCAAATGGTGTTTGGATGTGGTTGAAACTACGTAGAAAGTGTTTCGAAGCACCTCAAATGGTGTTTGGATGTGGTTGAACTACATAGAAAGTGTTTCGAAGCACCTCAAATGGTGTTTGGATGTGGTCGAAACCACGTAGAAAGTGTTTCGAAGCACCTCAAATGGTGTTTGGATGTGGTTGAAACTACATAGAAAGTGTTTCGAAGCACCTAAAATGGTGTTTGGATGTGGTTGAAACCACGTAGAAAGTGCTTTGAAGCATCTAAAATGGTGTTTGGATGTGGTTGAAACTACGTAGAAAGTGCTTCAAAGCACCTCAAATGGTGTTTGGATGTGGTTGAACTACATAGAAAGTGTTTCGAAGCACCTCAAATGGTGTTTGGATGTGGTTGAAACTACGTAGAAAGTGTTTCGAAGCACCTCAAATGGTGTTTGGATGTGGTTGAAACTACGTAGAAAGTGCTTCGAAGCACCTAAAATGGTGTTTGGATGTGGTTGAAACTACGTAGAAAGTGCTTTGAAGCACCTCAAATGGTGTTTGGATGTGGTCGAAACCACGTAGAAAGTGTTTCGAAGCACCTCAAATGGTGTTTGGATGTGGTTGAAACCACGTAGAAAGTGTTTCGAAGCACCTCAAATGGTGTTTGGATGTGGTTGAAACTACGTAGAAAGTGTTTCGAAGCACCTCAAATGGTGTTTGGATGTGGTTGAAACCACGTAGAAAGTGCTTTGAAGCACCTAAAATGGTGTTTGGATGTGGTTGAAACCACGTAGAAAGTGTTTCGAAGCACCTCAAATGGTGTTTGGATGTGGTTGAACTACATAGAAAGTGCTTTGAAGCACCTCAAATGGTGTTTGGATGTGGTTGAAACCACGTAGAAAGTGTTTCGAAGCACCTCAAATGGTGTTTGGATGTGGTTGAAACTACGTAGAAAGTGTTTCGAAGCACCTCAAATGGTGTTTGGATGTGGTTGAAACTACGTAGAAAGTGCTTCGGAGCACCTAAAATGGTGTTTGGGTGTGGTTGAAACTACGTAGAAAGTGCTTCGAAACACCTCTAATGGTGTTTGGATGTGGTTGAAACCACGTAGAAAGTGCTTTAAAGCACCTAAAATGGTGTTTGGATGTGGTTGAAACTACGTAGAAAGTGCTTCAAAGCACCTCAAATGGTGTTTGGATGTGGTTGAAACTACGTAGAAAGTGTTTCGAAGCACCTCAAATGGTGTTTGGATGTGGTTGAACTACATAGAAAGTGTTTCGAAGCACCTCAAATGGTGTTTGGATGTGGTCGAAACCACGTAGAAAGTGTTTCGAAGCACCTCAAATGGTGTTTGGATGTGGTTGAAACCACGTAGAAAGTGTTTCGAAGCACCTCAAATGGTGTTTGGATGTGGTTGAAACTACGTAGAAAGTGTTTCGAAGCACCTAAAATGGTGTTTGGGTGTGGTTGAAACTACGTAGAAAGTGCTTCGAAGCACCTCTAATGGTGTTTGGATGTGGTTGAAACCACGTAGAAAGTGCTTTAAAGCACCTAAAACGGTGTTTGGATGTGGTTGAAACTACGTAGAAAGTGCTTCAAAGCACCTCAAATGGTGTTTGGATGTGGTTGAAACTACGTAGAAAGTGTTTCGAAGCACCTCAAATGGTGTTTGGATGTGGTTGAACTACATAGAAAGTGTTTCGAAGCACCTCAAATGGTGTTTGGATGTGGTTGAAACTACGTAGAAAGTGCTTCGGAGCACCTAAAATGGTGTTTGGGTGTGGTTGAAACTACGTAGAAAGTGCTTCAAAGCACCTCAAATGGTGTTTGGATGTGGTTGAAACCACGTAGAAAGTGCTTCGAAGCACCTCAAATGGTGTTTTAATGTGGTTGAAACCACGTAGAAAGTGTTTCGAAGCACCTCAAATGGTGTTTGGATGTGGTTGAACTACATAGAAAGTGTTTCGAAGCACCTCAAATGGTGTTTGGATGTGGTCGAAACCACGTAGAAAGTGTTTCGAAGCACCTCAAATGGTGTTTGGATGTGGTTGAAACCACGTAGAAAGTGTTTCGAAGCACCTCAAATGGTGTTTGGATGTGGTTGAAACTACGTAGAAAGTGTTTCGAAGCACCTCAAATGGTGTTTGGATGTGGTTGAAACCACGTAGAAAGTGCTTTGAAGCACCTAAAATGGTGTTTGGATGTGGTTGAAACTACGTAGAAAGTGCTTTGAAGCACCTCTAATGGTGGTTGGATTTGGTTGAAACTACGTAGAAAGTGCTTCGGAGCACCTCAAATGGTGTTTGGATGTGGTTGAACTACATAGAAAGTGTTTCGAAGCACCTCAAATGGTGTTTGGATGTGGTTGAAACTACGTAGAAAGTGTTTCGAAGCACCTAAAATGGTGTTTGGATGTGGTTGAAACCACGTAGAAAGTGCTTTGAAGCACCTCAAATGGTGTTTGGATGTGGTTGAAACTACGTAGAAAGTGCTTCAAAGCACCTCAAATGGTGTTTGGATGTGGTTGAACTACATAGAAAGTGTTTCGAAGCACCTCAAATGGTGTTTGGATGTGGTTGAAACCACGTAGAAAGTGCTTTGAAGCACCTCAAATGGTGTTTGGATGTGGTTGAAACTACGTAGAAAGTGTTTCGAAGCACCTCAAATGGTGTTTGGATGTGGTTGAAACCACGTAGAAAGTGCTTTGAAGCACCTAAAATGGTGTTTGGATGTGGTTGAAACTACGTAGAAAGTGCTTCAAAGCACCTCTAATGGTGGTTGGATGTGGTTGAAACTACGTAGAAAGTGCTTCGGAGCACCTCAAATGGTGTTTGGATGTGGTTGAACTACATAGAAAGTGTTTCGAAGCACCTCAAATGGTGTTTGGATGTGGTTGAAACTACGTAGAAAGTGTTTCGAAGCACCTAAAATGGTGTTTGGATGTGGTTGAAACCACGTAGAAAGTGCTTTGAAGCACCTAAAATGGTGTTTGGATGTGGTTGAAACTACGTAGAAAGTGCTTCAAAGCACCTCAAATGGTGTTTGGATGTGGTTGAACTACATAGAAAGTGTTTCGAAGCACCTAAAATGGTGTTTGGATGTGGTTGAAACTACGTAGAAAGTGTTTCGAAGCACCTCAAATGGTGTTTGGATGTGGTTGAAACCACGTAGAAAGTGTTTCGAAGCACCTAAAATGGTGTTTGGATGTGGTTGAAACCACGTAGAAAGTGCTTTAAAGCACCTAAAATGGTGTTTGGATGTGGTTGAAACTACGTAGAAAGTGCTTCAAAGCACCTCAAATGGTGTTTGGATGTGGTTGAAACTACGTAGAAAGTGTTTCGAAGCACCTCAAATGGTGTTTGGATGTGGTTGAAACTACGTAGAAAGTGCTTCGGAGCACCTAAAATGGTGTTTGGGTGTGGTTGAAACTACGTAGAAAGTGCTTCAAAGCACCTCAAATGGTGTTTGGATGTGGTTGAAACCACGTAGAAAGTGCTTCGAAGCACCTCAAATGGTGTTTTAATGTGGTTGAAACCACGTAGAAAGTGTTTCGAAGCACCTCAAATGGTGTTTGGATGTGGTTGAACTACATAGAAAGTGTTTCGAAGCACCTCAAATGGTGTTTGGATGTGGTTGAAACTACGTAGAAAGAGCTTCGAAGCAAATTCAAATGGTGTTTGAATGTGGTTGAAATAACGCAGAAAGTGTTTCGAAGCACCTCAAATGGTGTTTGGATGTGGTTGAAACCACGTAGAAAGTGCTTCAAAGCACCTCAAATGGTGTTTGGATGTGGTTGAAACTACGTAGAAAGTGTTTCGAAGCACCTCAAATGGTGTTTGGATGTGGTTGAAACCACGTAGAAAGTGCTTTGAAGCACCTAAAATGGTGTTTGGATGTGGTTGAAACTACGTAGAAAGTGCTTCGAAGCACCTCTAATGGTGGTTGGATGTGGTTGAAACTACGTAGAAAGTGCTTCGGAGCACCTCAAATGGTGTTTGGATGTGGTTGAAACCACGTAGAAAGTGCTTTGAAGCACCTCAAATGGTGTTTGGATGTGGTTGAAACTACGTAGAAAGTGCTTCAAAGCACCTCAAATGGTGTTTGGATGTGGTTGAACTACATAGAAAGTGTTTCGAAGCACCTCAAATGGTGTTTGGATGTGGTTGAAACTACGTAGAAAGTGTTTCGAAGCACCTCAAATGGTGTTTTAATGTGGTTGAAACTACGTAGAAAGTGCTTCGGAGCACCTCAAATGGTGTTTGGATGTGGTTGAAACCACGTAGAAAGTGCTTTGAAGCACCTCAAATGGTGTTTGGATGTGGTTGAAACTACGTAGAAAGTGCTTCAAAGCACCTCAAATGGTGTTTGGATGTGGTTGAACTACATAGAAAGTGTTTCGAAGCACCTCAAATGGTGTTTGGATGTGGTTGAAACTACGTAGAAAGTGTTTCGAAGCACCTCAAATGGTGTTTGGATGTGGTTGAACTACGTAGAAAGTGCTTCGGAGCACCTCAAATGGTGTTTGGATGTGGTTGAAACTACGTAGAAAGTGCTTCAAAGCACCTCAAATGGTGTTTGGATGTGGTTGAAACTACGTAGAAAGTGTTTCGAAGCACCTCAAATGGTGTTTGGATGTGGTTGAAACTACGTAGAAAGTGCTTCGGAGCACCTAAAATGGTGTTTGGGTGTGGTTGAAACTACGTAGAAAGTGCTTCAAAGCACCTCAAATGGTGTTTGGATGTGGTTGAAACCACGTAGAAAGTGCTTCGAAGCACCTCAAATGGTGTTTTAATGTGGTTGAAACCACGTAGAAAGTGTTTCGAAGCACCTCAAATGGTGTTTGGATGTGGTTGAACTACATAGAAAGTGTTTCGAAGCACCTCAAATGGTGTTTGGATGTGGTTGAAACTACGTAGAAAGAGCTTCGAAGCAAATTCAAATGGTGTTTGAATGTGGTTGAAATAACGCAGAAAGTGTTTCGAAGCACCTCAAATGGTGTTTGGATGTGGTTGAAACTACGTAGAAAGTGCTTCGAAGCACCTCAAATGGTGGTTGGATGTGGTTGAAACTACGTAGAAAGTGCTTCGGAGCACCTCAAATGGTGTTTGGATGTGGTTGAACTACATAGAAAGTGTTTCGAAGCACCTCAAATGGTGTTTGGATGTGGTTGAAACTACGTAGAAAGTGTTTCGAAGCACCTAAAATGGTGTTTGGATGTGGTTGAAACCACGTAGAAAGTGCTTTGAAGCACCTCAAATGGTGTTTGGATGTGGTTGAAACTACGTAGAAAGTGCTTCAAAGCACCTCAAATGGTGTTTGGATGTGGTTGAACTACATAGAAAGTGTTTCGAAGCACCTCAAATGGTGTTTGGATGTGGTTGAAACTACGTAGAAAGTGTTTCGAAGCACCTCAAATGGTGTTTGGATGTGGTTGAAACCACGTAGAAAGTGCTTTGAAGCACCTAAAATGGTGTTTGGATGTGGTTGAAACTACGTAGAAAGTGCTTCAAAGCACCTCAAATGGTGTTTGGGTGTGGTTGAAACTACGTAGAAAGTGCTTCGAAGCACCTCAAATGGTGTTTGGATGTGGTTGAAACTACGTAGAAAGTGTTTCGAAGCACCTAAAATGGTGTTTGGATGTGGTTGAAAGCACGTAGAAAGTGCTTCGAAGCACCTAAAATGGTGTTTGGATGTGGTTGAAACCACGTAGAAAGTGCTTCGAAGCACCTCAAATGGTGTTTTAATGTGGTTGAAACCACGTAGAAAGTGCTTCGAAGCACCTCAAATGGTGTTTGGATGTGGTTGAAACTACATAGAAAGTGTTTCGAAGCACCTAAAATGGTGTTTGGATGTGGTTGAAACCACGTAGAAAGTGCTTTGAAGCACCTAAAATGGTGTTTGGATGTGGTTGAACTACATAGAAAGTGTTTCGAAGCACCTCAAATGGTGTTTGGATGTGGTTAAAACCACGTAGAAAGTGCTTTGAAGCACCTAAAATGGTGTTTGGATGTGGTTGAACTACATAGAAAGTGTTTCGAAGCACCTCAAATGGTGTTTGGATGTGGTTGAAACTACGTAGAAAGTGTTTCGAAGCACCTCAAATGGTGTTTGGATGTGGTTGAAACCACGTAGAAAGTGCTTTGAAGCAATTAAAATGGTGTTTGGATGTGGTTGAAACTATGTAGAAAGTGCTTCGGAGCACCTAAAATGGTGTTTGGATGTGGTTGAACTACATAGAAAGTGTTTCGAAGCACCTCAAATGGTGTTTGGATGTGGTTGAAACTACATAGAAAGTGCACCTCAAATGGTGTTTGGATGTGGTTGAAACTACATAGAAAGTGCTTCAAAGCACCTCTAATGGTGTTTGGATGTGGTTGAAACCACGTAGAAAGTGCTTCGAAGCACCTAAAATGGTGTTTGGATGTGGTTGAAACCACGTAGAAAGTGCTTCGAAGCACCTCAAATGGTGTTTTAATGTGGTTGAAACCACGTAGAAAGTGCTTCGAAGCACCTCAAATGGTGTTTGGATGTGGTTGAAACTACGTAGAAAGTGCTTCAAAGCACCTCAAATGGTGTTTGGATGTGGTTGAAACTACGTAGAAAGTGTTTCGAAGCACCTCAAATGGTGTTTGGATGTGGTTGAAACTACATAGAAAGTGTTTCGAAGCACCTAAAATGGTGTTTGGATGTGGTTGAAACCACGTAGAAAGTGCTTCGAAGCACCTAAAATGGTGTTTGGATGTGGTTGAAACCACGTAGAAAGTGCTTCGAAGCACCTCAAATGGTGTTTTAATGTGGTTGAAACCACGTAGAAAGTGCTTCGAAGCACCTCAAATGGTGTTTGGATGTTGTTGAAACTACATAGAAAGTGTTTCGAAGCACCTCAAATGGTGTTTGGATGTGGTTGAAACCACGTAGAAAGTGCTTTGAAGCACCTAAAATGGTGTTTGGATGTGGTTGAACTACATAGAAAGTGTTTCGAAGCACCTCAAATGGTGTTTGGATGTGGTTAAAACCACGTAGAAAGTGCTTTGAAGCACCTAAAATGGTGTTTGGATGTGGTTGAACTACATAGAAAGTGTTTCGAAGCACCTCAAATGGTGTTTGGATGTGGTTGAAACTACGTAGAAAGTGTTTCGAAGCACCTCAAATGGTGTTTGGATGTGGTTGAAACCACGTAGAAAGTGCTTTGAAGCACCTAAAATGGTGTTTGGATGTGGTTGAAACTACGTAGAAAGTGCTTTGAAGCACCTAAAATGGTGTTTGGATGTGGTTGAACTACATAGAAAGTGTTTCGAAGCACCTCAAATGGTGTTTGGATGTGGTTGAAACTACATAGAAAGTGCACCTCAAATGGTGTTTGGATGTGGTTGAAACTACATAGAAAGTGCTTCAAAGCACCTCTAATGGTGTTTGGATGTGGTTGAACTACATAGAAAGTGTTTCGAAGCACCTCAAATGGTGTTTGGATGTGGTTGAAACTACGTAGAAAGTGTTTCGAAGCACCTCAAATGGTGTTTGGATGTGGTTGAAACCACGTAGAAAGTGCTTTGAAGCACCTAAAATGGTGTTTGGATGTGGTTGAAACTACGTAGAAAGTGCTTCAAAGCACCTCAAATGGTGTTTGGATGTGGTTGAAACTACGTAGAAAGTGTTTCGAAGCACCTCAAATGGTGTTTGGATGTGGTTGAAACTACATAGAAAGTGTTTCGAAGCACCTCTAATGGTGTTTGGATGTGGTTGAAACCACGTAGAAAGTGCTTCGAAGCACCTAAAATGGTGTTTGGATGTGGTTGAAACTACGTAGAAAGTGCTTCGAAGCACCTCAAATGGTGTTTTCATGTGGTTGAAACCACGTAGAAAGTGCTTCGAAGCACCTCTAATGGTGTTTGGATGTGGTTGAAACTACATAGAAAGTGTTTCGAAGCACCTCAAATGGTGTTTGGATGTGGTTGAAACCACGTAGAAAGTGCTTTGAAGCACCTAAAATGGTGTTTGGATGTGGTTGAACTACATAGAAAGTGTTTCGAAGCACCTCAAATGGTGTTTGGATGTGGTTAAAACCACGTAGAAAGTGCTTTGAAGCACCTAAAATGGTGTTTGGATGTGGTTGAACTACATAGAAAGTGTTTCGAAGCACCTCAAATGGTGTTTGGATGTGGTTGAAACTACGTAGAAAGTGTTTCGAAGCACCTCAAATGGTGTTTGGATGTGGTTGAAACCACGTAGAAAGTGCTTCGAAGCACCTAAAATGGTGTTTGGATGTGGTTGAAACTACGTAGAAAGTGCTTTGAAGCACCTAAAATGGTGTTTGGATGTGGTTGAACTACATAGAAAGTGTTTCGAAGCACCTCAAATGGTGTTTGGATGTGGTTGAAACTACATAGAAAGTGCACCTCAAATGGTGTTTGGATGTGGTTGAAACTACATAGAAAGTGCTTCAAAGCACCTCTAATGGTGTTTGGATGTGGTTGAAACCACGTAGAAAGTGCTTCGAAGCACCTAAAATGGTGTTTGGATGTGGTTGAAACCACGTAGAAAGTGCTTCGAAGCACCTCAAATGGTGTTTTAATGTGGTTGAAACCACGTAGAAAGTGCTTCGAAGCACCTCAAATGGTGTTTGGGTGTGGTTGAAACTACGTAGAAAGTGCTTCAAAGCACCTCAAATGGTGTTTGGATGTGGTTGAAACTACGTAGAAAGTGCTTCAAAGCACCTCAAATGGTGTTTGGATGTGGTTGAAACTACATAGAAAGTGTTTCGAAGCACCTCAAATGGTGTTTGGGTGTGGTTGATACTACGTAGAAAGTGCTTCAAAGCACCTCAAATGGTGTTTGGATGTGGTTGAAACCACGTAGAAAGTGCTTCGAAGCACCTCTAATGGTGTTTGGATGTGGTTGAAACTACATAGAAAGTGTTTCGAAGCACCTCTAATGGTGGTTGGATGTGGTTGAAACTACGTAGAAAGTGCTTCGGAGCACCTCAAATGGTGTTTGGATGTGGTTGAACTACACAGAAAGTGTTTCGAAGCACCTCAAATGGTGTTTGGATGTGGTTGAAAGCACGTAGAAAGTGCTTCGAAGCACCTAAAATGGTGTTTGGATGTGGTTGAAACCACGTAGAAAGTGCTTCGAAGCACCTCAAATGGTGTTTTAATGTGGTTGAAACCACGTAGAAAGTGCTTCGAAGCACCTCAAATGGTGTTTGGATGTGGTTGAAACTACATAGAAAGTGTTTCGAAGCACCTAAAATGGTGTTTGGATGTGGTTGAAACCACGTAGAAAGTGCTTTGAAGCACCTAAAATGGTGTTTGGATGTGGTTGAACTACATAGAAAGTGTTTCGAAGCACCTCAAATGGTGTTTGGATGTGATTGAACTACATAGAAAGTGTTTCGAAGCACCTCAAATGGTGTTTGGATGTGGTTGAAACTACGTAGAAAGTGTTTCGAAGCACCTCAAATGGTGTTTGGATGTGGTTGAAACCACGTAGAAAGTGCTTCGAAGCACCTAAAATGGTGTTTGGATGTGGTTGAAACTACGTAGAAAGTGCTTCAAAGCACCTCAAATGGTGTTTGGATGTGGTTGAAACCACGTAGAAAGTGCTTCGAAGCACCTCAAATGGTGTTTGGATGTGGTTGAAACTACGTAGAAAGTGCTTCGAAGCACCTCAAATGGTGTTTGGATGTGGTTGAAACTACATAGAAAGTGTTTCGAAGCACCTAAAATGGTGTTTGGATGTGGTTGAAACCACGTAGAAAGTGCTTTGAAGCACCTAAAATGGTGTTTGGATGTGGTTGAAACTACGTAGAAAGTGCTTCAAAGCACCTCAAATGGTGTTTGGATGTGGTTGAACTACATAGAACGTGTTTCGAAGCACCTCAAATGGTGTTTGGATGTGGTTGAAACTACGTAGAAAGTGTTTCGAAGCACCTCAAATGGTGTTTGGATGTGGTTGAAACCACGTAGAAAGTGCTTTGAAGCACCTAAAATGGTGTTTGGATGTGGTTGAAACCACGTAGAAAGTGCTTCAAAGCACCTCAAATGGTGTTTGGATGTGATTGAACTACATAGAAAGTGTTTCGAAGCACCTCAAATGGTGTTTGGATGTGGTTGAAACTACGTAGAAAGTGTTTCGAAGCACCTCAAATGGTGTTTGGATGTGGTTGAAACCACGTAGAAAGTGCTTTGAAGCACCTAAAATGGTGTTTGGATGTGGTTGAAACTACATAGAAAGTGTTTCGAAGCACCTAAAATGGTGTTTGGATGTGGTTGAAACCACGTAGAAAGTGCTTCGAAGCACCTCAAATGGTGTTTGGATGTGGTTGAAACTACATAGAAAGTGTTTCGAAGCACCTAAAATGGTGTTTGGATGTGGTTGAAACTACGTAGAAAGTGCTTCAAAGCACCTCAAATGGTGTTTGGATGTGGTTGAACTACATAGAAAGTGTTTCGAAGCACCTAAAATGGTGTTTGGATGTGGTTGAAACCACGTAGAAAGTGCTTCGAAGCACCTCAAATGGTGTTTTAATGTGGTTGAAACCACGTAGAAAGTGCTTCGAAGCACCTCAAATGGTGTTTGGATGTGGTTGAAACTACATAGAAAGTGTTTCGAAGCACCTAAAATGGTGTTTGGATGTGGTTGAAACCACGTAGAAAGTGCTTTGAAGCACCTAAAATGGTGTTTGGATGTGGTTGAAACTACGTAGAAAGTGCTTCAAAGCACCTCAAATGGTGTTTGGATGTGATTGAACTACATAGAAAGTGTTTCGAAGCACCTCAAATGGTGTTTGGATGTGGTTGAAACTACGTAGAAAGTGCTTCGGAGCACCTCAAATGGTGTTTGGATGTGGTTGAACTACATAGAAAGTGTTTCGAAGCACCTCAAATGGTGTTTGGATGTGGTTGAAAGCACGTAGAAAGTGCTTCGAAGCACCTAAAATGGTGTTTGGATGTGGTTGAAACCACGTAGAAAGTGCTTCGAAGCACCTCAAATGGTGTTTTAATGTGGTTGAAACCACGTAGAAAGTGCTTCGAAGCACCTCAAATGGTGTTTGGATGTGGTTGAAACTACATAGAAAGTGTTTCGAAGCACCTAAAATGGTGTTTGGATGTGGTTGAAACCACGTAGAAAGTGCTTTGAAGCACCTAAAATGGTGTTTGGATGTGGTTGAAACTACGTAGAAAGTGCTTCAAAGCACCTCAAATGGTGTTTGGATGTGATTGAACTACATAGAAAGTGTTTCGAAGCACCTCAAATGGTGTTTGGATGTGGTTGAAACTACGTAGAAAGTGTTTCGAAGCACCTCAAATGGTGTTTGGATGTGGTTGAAACCACGTAGAAAGTGCTTTGAAGCACCTAAAATGGTGTTTGGATGTGGTTGAAACTACGTAGAAAGTGCTTCAAAGCACCTCAAATGGTGTTTGGATGTGGTTGAAACCACGTAGAAAGTGCTTCGAAGCACCTCAAATGGTGTTTGGATGTGGTTGAAACTACGTAGAAAGTGCTTCGAAGCACCTCAAATGGTGTTTGGATGTGGTTGAAACTACATAGAAAGTGTTTCGAAGCACCTAAAATGGTGTTTGGATGTGGTTGAAACCACGTAGAAAGTGCTTTGAAGCACCTAAAATGGTGTTTGGATGTGGTTGAAACTACGTAGAAAGTGCTTCAAAGCACCTCAAATGGTGTTTGGATGTGGTTGAACTACATAGAACGTGTTTCGAAGCACCTCAAATGGTGTTTGGATGTGGTTGAAACTACGTAGAAAGTGTTTCGAAGCACCTCAAATGGTGTTTGGATGTGGTTGAAACTACGTAGAAAGTGCTTCGAAGCACCTCTAATGGTGGTTGGATGTGGTTGAAACTACGTAGAAAGTGCTTCGGAGCACCTCAAATGGTGTTTGGATGTGGTTGAACTACATAGAAAGTGTTTCGAAGCACCTCAAATGGTGTTTGGATGTGGTTGAAACTACGTAGAAAGTGTTTCGAAGCACCTCTTATGGTGTTTGGATGTGGTTGAAACTACATAGAAAGTGTTTCGAAGCACCTCAAATGGTGTTTGGATGTGGTTGAAACTACATAGAAAGTGTTTCGAAGCACCTAAAATGGTGTTTGGATGTGGTTGAAACCACGTAGAAAGTGCTTTGAAGCACCTAAAATGGTGTTTGGATGTGGTTGAAACTACGTAGAAAGTGCTTCAAAGCACCTCAAATGGTGTTTGGATGTGGTTGAACTACATAGAAAGTGTTTCGAAGCACCTCAAATGGTGTTTGGATGTGGTTGAACTACATAGAAAGTGCTTTGAAGCACCTCAAATGGTGTTTGGATGTGGTTGAAACTACGTAGAAAGTGCTTCAAAGCACCTCAAATGGTGTTTGGATGTGGTTGAAACCACGTAGAAAGTGCTTCGAAGCACCTCTAATGGTGTTTGGATGTGGTTGAAACTACATAGAAAGTGTTTCGAAGCACCTCAAATGGTGTTTGGATGTGGTTGAAACTACGTAGAAAGTGTTTCGAAGCACCTAAAATGGTGTTTGGATGTGGTTGAAACTACGTAGAAAGTGCTTCGGAGCACCTAAAATGGTGTTTGGGTGTGGTTGAAACCACGTAGAAAGTGCTTCAAAGCACCTCAAATGGTGTTTGGATGTGGTTGAAACTACATAGAAAGTGTTTCGAAGCACCTAAAATGGTGTTTGGATGTGGTTGAAACCACGTAGAAAGTGCTTTGAAGCACCTAAAATGGTGTTTGGATGTGGTTGAAACCACGTAGAAAGTGCTTCAAAGCACCTCAAATGGTGTTTGGATGTGGTTGAACTACATAGAAAGTGTTTCGAAGCACCTCAAATGGTGTTTGGATGTGGTTGAAACTACGTAGAAAGTGCTTCGGAGCACCTAAAATGGTGTTTGGGTGTGGTTGAAACTACGTAGAAAGTGCTTCAAAGCACCTCAAATGGTGTTTGGATGTGGTTGAAACCACGTAGAAAGTGCTTCGGAGCACCTCAAATGGTGTTTGGATGTGGTTGAACTACATAGAAAGTGTTTCGAAGCACCTCAAATGGTGTTTGGATGTGGTTGAAACTACGTAGAAAGTGTTTCGAAGCACCTAAAATGGTGTTTGGATGTGGTTGAAACTACGTAGAAAGTGCTTCGGAGCACCTCAAATGGTGTTTGGATGTGGTTGAACTACATAGAAAGTGTTTCGAAGCACCTCAAATGGTGTTTGGATGTGGTTGAACTACATAGAAAGTGCTTTGAAGCACCTCAAATGGTGTTTGGATGTGGTTGAAACTACGTAGAAAGTGTTTCGAAGCACCTCAAATGGTGTTTGGATGTGGTTGAAACTACGTAGAAAGTGCTTCGGAGCACCTAAAATGGTGTTTGGGTGTGGTTGAAACTACGTAGAAAGTGCTTCAAAGCACCTCAAATGGTGTTTGGATGTGGTTGAAACCACGTAGAAAGTGCTTCGAAGCACCTCTAATGGTGTTTGGATGTGGTTGAAACTACATAGAAAGTGTTTCGAAGCACCTCAAATGGTGTTTGGATGTGGTTGAAACTACGTAGAAAGTGTTTCGAAGCACCTAAAATGGTGTTTGGATGTGGTTGAAACTACGTAGAAAGTGCTTCGGAGCACCTAAAATGGTGTTTGGGTGTGGTTGAAACTACGTAGAAAGTGCTTCAAAGCACCTCAAATGGTGTTTGGATGTGGTTGAAACCACGTAGAAAGTGCTTCAAAGCACCTCAAATGGTGTTTGGATGTGGTTGAAACTACATAGAAAGTGTTTCGAAGCACCTCAAATGGTGTTTGGATGTGGTTGAAACTACGTAGAAAGTGTTTCGAAGCACCTCAAATGGTGTTTGGATGTGGTTGAACTACATAGAAAGTGCTTTGAAGCACCTCAAATGGTGTTTGGATGTGGTTGAAACTACGTAGAAAGTGTTTCGAAGCACCTCAAATGGTGTTTGGATGTGGTTGAAACTACGTAGAAAGTGCTTCGGAGCACCTAAAATGGTGTTTGGGTGTGGTTGAAACTACGTAGAAAGTGCTTCAAAGCACCTCAAATGGTGTTTGGATGTGGTTGAAACTACGTAGAAAGTGCTTCGGAGCACCTCAAATGGTGTTTGGATGTGGTTGAACTACATAGAAAGTGTTTCGAAGCACCTCAAATGGTGTTTGGATGTGGTTGAAACTACGTAGAAAGTGTTTCGAAGCACCTAAAATGGTGTTTGGATGTGGTTGAAACTACGTAGAAAGTGCTTCGGAGCACCTAAAATGGTGTTTGGGTGTGGTTGAAACTACGTAGAAAGTGCTTCAAAGCACCTCAAATGGTGTTTGGATGTGGTTGAAACCACGTAGAAAGTGCTTCAAAGCACCTCAAATGGTGTTTGGATGTGGTTGAAACTACATAGAAAGTGTTTCGAAGCACCTAAAATGGTGTTTGGATGTGGTTGAAACCACGTAGAAAGTGCTTTGAAGCACCTAAAATGGTGTTTGGATGTGGTTGAAACCACGTAGAAAGTGCTTCAAAGCACCTCAAATGGTGTTTGGATGTGGTTGAACTACATAGAAAGTGCTTTGAAGCACCTCAAATGGTGTTTGGATGTGGTTGAAACTACGTAGAAAGTGTTTCGAAGCACCTCAAATGGTGTTTGGATGTGGTTGAAACTACGTAGAAAGTGCTTCGGAGCACCTAAAATGGTGTTTGGGTGTGGTTGAAACTACGTAGAAAGTGCTTCAAAGCACCTCAAATGGTGTTTGGATGTGGTTGAAACCACGTAGAAAGTGCTTCGGAGCACCTCAAATGGTGTTTGGATGTGGTTGAACTACATAGAAAGTGTTTCGAAGCACCTCAAATGGTGTTTGGATGTGGTTGAAACTACGTAGAAAGTGTTTCGAAGCACCTCAAATGGTGTTTGGATGAGGTTGAAACCACGTAGAAAGTGCTTTGAAGCACCTAAAATGGTGTTTGGATGTGGTTGAAACTACGTAGAAAGTGCTTCGAAGCACCTCTAATTATGGTTGGATGTGGTTGAAACTACGTAGAAAGTGCTTCGGAGCACCTCAAATGGTGTTTGGATGTGGTTGAACTACATAGAAAGTGCTTTGAAGCACCTCAAATGGTGTTTGGATGTGGTTGAAACTACGTAGAAAGTGTTTCGAAGCACCTCAAATGGTGTTTGGATGTGGTTGAAACTACGTAGAAAGTGCTTCGGAGCACCTAAAATGGTGTTTGGGTGTGGTTGAAACTACGTAGAAAGTGCTTCAAACCACCTCAAATGGTGTTTGGATGTGGTTGAAACCACGTAGAAAGTGCTTCAAAGCACCTCAAATGGTGTTTGGATGTGGTTGAACTACATAGAAAGTGTTTCGAAGCACCTCAAATGGTGTTTGGATGTGGTTGAAACTACGTAGAAAGTGTTTCGAAGCACCTCAAATGGTGTTTGGATGAGGTTGAAACCACGTAGAAAGTGCTTTGAAGCACCTAAAATGGTGTTTGGATGTGGTTGAAACTACGTAGAAAGTGCTTCGAAGCACCTCTAATGGTGGTTGGATGTGGTTGAAACTACGTAGAAAGTGCTTCGGAGCACCTCAAATGGTGTTTGGATGTGGTTGAACTACATAGAAAGTGCTTTGAAGCACCTCAAATGGTGTTTGGATGTGGTTGAAACTACGTAGAAAGTGTTTCGAAGCACCTCAAATGGTGTTTGGATGTGGTTGAAACTACGAAGAAAGTGCTTCGGAGCACCTAAAATGGTGTTTGGGTGTGGTTGAAACTACGTAGAAAGTGCTTCAAAGCACCTCAAATGGTGTTTGGATGTGGTTGAAACCACGTAGAAAGTGCTTCGAAGCACCTCTAATGGTGTTTGGATGTGGTTGAAACTACATAGAAAGTGTTTCGAAGCACCTAAAATGGTGTTTGGATGTGGTTGAAACTACGTAGAAAGTGCTTCAAAGCACCTCAAATGGTGTTTGGATGTGGTTGAACTACATAGAAAGTGTTTCGAAGCACCTCAAATGGTGTTTGAATGTGGTTGAAACTACGTAGAAAGTGCTTCGAAGCACCTCTAATGGTGTTTGGATGTGGTTGAAACCACGTAGAAAGTGCTTATGAGTCGTTTGAAAGTTGCTTCCATATCATTGAAACTACCTAGAAAGTGCTTATGAGTCGTTTGAAAGTTGCTTCCAAGTCATTGAAACTACCTAGGAAGCGCTTCGGAGTCGTTTCAAAGTTGCTTCCATATCATTGAAACTACCTAGAAAGTGCTTATGAGTCGTTTGAAAGTTGCTTCCATGTCATTGAAACTACCAAGGAAGTGCTTATGAGTCGTTTGAAAGTTGCTTCCATGTCATTGAAACTACCTAGGAAGCGCTTCGGAGTCGTTTCAAAGTTGCTTCCATATCATTGAAACTACCTAGAAAGTGCTTATGAGTCGTTTGAAAGTTGCTTCCATGTCATTGAAACTACCAAGGAAGTGCTTATGAGTCGTTTGAAAGTTGCTTCCATGTCATTGAAACTACCTAGGAAGCGCTTCGGAGTCGTTTCAAAGTTGCTTCCATGTCATTGAAACTATCTAGGAAGTGCTTATGAGTCGTTTGAAAGTTGCTTCCATGTCATTGAAACTACCTAGGAAGTGCTTATGAGTTGTTTGAAAGTTGCTTCCATGTCATTGAAACTACCAAGGAAGTGCTTATGAGTCGTTTGAAAGTTGCTTCCATGTCATTGAAACTACCAAGGAAGTGCTTATGAGTCGTTTGAAAGTTGCTTCCATGTCATTGAAACTACCAAGGAAGTGCTTATGAGTCGTTTGAAAGTTGCTTCCATGTCATTGAAACTATCTAGGAAGCGCTTCGGAGGCGTTTCAAAGTTGCTTCCATGTCATTGAAACTATCTAGGAAGTGCTTATGAGTCGTTTGAAAGTTGCTTCCATGTCATTGAAACTACCAAGGAAGTGCTTATGAGTCGTTTGAAAGTTGCTTCCATGTCATTGAAACTACCTAGGAAGTGCTTCGGAGTCGTTTGAAAGTTGCTTCCATATCATCGAAACTACCTAGAAAGTGCTTATGAGTTGTTTGAAAGTTGCTTCCATGTCATTGAAACTACCAAGGAAGTGCTTATGAGTCGTTTGAAAGTCGCTTCCATGTCATTGAAACTACCAAGGAAGTGCTTATGAGTCGTTTGAAAGTTGCTTCCATGTCATTGAAACTATCTAGGAAGCGCTTCGGAGGCGTTTCAAAGTTGCTTCCATGTCATTGAAACTACCAAGGAAGTGTTTCGGAGTCGTTTGAAAGTATCTCCCATGTCATTGAAACTACCTAGGAAGTCCTTCGAAGTCGTTTGAAAGTTGCTTCCATTTCATTGAAACTACCTAGGAAGTGCTTCGGAGTCGCTTGAAAGCTGCTTCCATGTCATTGAAACTACCTAGGAAGTGCTTCGAAGTCGTTTGAAAGTTGCTTCCATATCATTGAAACTACCTAGAAAGTGCTTATGAGTCGTTTGAAAGTTGCTTCCATGTCATTGAAACTACCAAGGAAGTGCTTATGAGTCGTTTGAAAGTTGCTTCCATGTCATTGAAACTACCAAGGAAGTGCTTATGAGTCGTTTGAAAGTTGCTTCCATGTCATTGAAACTACCAAGGAAGTGCTTATGAGTCGTTTGAAAGTTGCTTCCATGTCATTGAAACTACCAAGGAAGTGCTTATGAGTCGTTTGAAAGTTGCTTCCATGTCATTGAAACTACCAAGGAAGTGCTTATGAGTCGTTTGAAAGTTGCTTCCATGTCAGTGAAACTACCTAGGAAGTGCTTCGGAGTCGTTTCAAAGTTGCTTCCATGTCATTGAAACTACCTAGGAAGTGCTTCGGAGTCGTTTCAAAGTTGCTTCCATATCATTGAAACTACGAAGGAAGTGCTTATGAGTCGTTTGAAAGTTGCTTCCATGTCATTGAAACTACCTAGGAAGTGCTTCGGAGTCGTTTGAAAGTTGCTTCCATATAATTGAAACTACCTAGAAAGTGCTTATGAGTCGTTTGAAAGTTGCTTCCATGTCATTGAAACTACCTAGGAAGCGCTTCGGAGTCGTTTCAAAGTTGCTTCCATGTCATTTAATCTAGGAAGTGCTTATGAGTCGTTTGAAAGTTGCTTCCATGTCATTGAAACTATCTAGGAAGTGCTTCGAAGTCGTTTGAAAGTTGCTTCCATATCATTGAAACTACCAAGGAAGTGTTTCGGAGTCGTTTGAAAGTATCTCCCATGTCATTGAAACTACCTAGGAAGTCCTTCGAAGTCGTTTGAAAGTTGCTTCCATTTCATTGAAACTACCTAGGAAGTGCTTCGGAGTCGCTTGAAAGCTGCTTCCATGTCATTGAAACTACCTAGGAAGTGCTTCGAAGTCGTTTGAAAGTTGCTTCCATATCATTGAAACTACCTAGAAAGTGCTTATGAGTCGTTTGAAAGTTGCTTTCATGTCATTGAAACTACCTAGGAAGCGCTTCGGAGTCGTTTCAAAGTTGCTTCCATGTCATTTAATCTAGGAAGTGCTTATGAGTCGTTTCAAAGTTGCTTCCATGTCATTGAAACTATCTAGGAAGTGCTTATTAGTCGTTTGAAAGTTGCTTCCATATCATTGAAACTACCAAGGAAGTGTTTCGGAGTCGTTTGAAAGTATCTCCCATGTCATTGAAACTACCTAGGAAGTCCTTCGAAGTCGTTTGAAAGTTGCTTCCATTTCATTGAAACTACCTAGGAAGCGCTTCGGAGTCGTTTCAAAGTTGCTTCCATGTCATTGAAACTACCTAGGAAGTGCTTCGAAGTCGTTTGAAAGTTGCTTCCATATCATTGAAACTACCTAGAAAGTGCTTATGAGTCGTTTGAAAGTTGCTTCCATGTCATTGAAACTATCTAGGAAGTGCTTCGAAGTCGTTTGAAAGTTGCTTCCATATCATTGAAACTACCAAGGAAGTGTTTCGGAGTCGTTTGAAAGTATCTCCCATGTCATTGAAACTACCTAGGAAGTCCTTCGAAGTCGTTTGAAAGTTGCTTCCATTTCATTGAAACTACCTAGGAAGTGCTTCGGAGTCGCTTGAAAGCTGCTTCCATGTCATTGAAACTACCTAGGAAGTGCTTCGAAGTCGTTTGAAAGTTGCTTCCATGTCATTGAAACTACCAAGGAAGTGCTTATGAGTCGTTTGAAAGTTGCTTCCATGTCATTGAAACTATCTAGGAAGTGCTTCGAAGTCGTTTGAAAGTTGCTTCCATATCATTGAAACTACCAAGGAAGTGTTTCGGAGTCGTTTGAAAGTATCTCCCATGTCATTGAAACTACCTAGGAAGTGCTTCGGAGTCGTTTGAAAGCTGCTTCCATTTCATTGAAACTACCTAGGAAGTGCTTCGGAGTCGCTTGAAAGCTGCTTCCATGTCATTGAAACTACCTAGGAAGTGCTTCGAAGTCGTTTGAAAGTTGCTTCCATGTCATTGAAACTACCTAGGAAGCGCTTCGGAGTCGTTTCAAAGTTGCTTCCATGTCATTGAAACTATCTAGGAAGTGCTTATTAGTCGTTTGAAAGTTGCTTCCATATCATTGAAACTACCAAGGAAGTGTTTCGGAGTCGTTTGAAAGTATCTCCCATGTCATTGAAACTACCTAGGAAGTCCTTCGAAGTCGTTTGAAAGTTGCTTCCATTTCATTGAAACTACCTAGGAAGTGCTTCGGAGTCGCTTGAAAGCTGCTTCCATGTCATTGAAACTACCTAGGAAGTGCTTCGAAGTCGTTTGAAAGTTGCTTCCATGTCATTGAAACTACCAAGGAAGTGCTTATGAGTCGTTTGAAAGTTGCTTCCATGTCATTGAAACTATCTAGGAAGTGCTTCGAAGTCGTTTGAAAGTTGCTTCCATATCATTGAAACTACCAAGGAAGTGTTTCGGAGTCGTTTGAAAGTATCTACCATGTCATTGAAACTACCTAGGAAGTCCTTCGAAGTCGTTTGAAAGTTGCTTCCATTTCATTGAAACTACCTAGGAAGTGCTTCGGAGTCGCTTGAAAGCTGCTTCCATGTCATTGAAACTACCTAGGAAGTGCTTCGAAGTCGTTTGAAAGTTGCTTCCATATCATTGAAACTACCTAGAAAGTGCTTATGAGTCGTTTGAAAGTTGCTTCCATGTCATTGAAACTACCTACGAAGCGCTTCGGAGTCGTTTCAAAGTTGCTTCCATGTCATTGAAACTATCTAGGAAGTGCTTATTAGTCGTTTGAAAGTTGCTTCCATGTCATTGAAACTACCAAGGAAGTGCTTATGAGTCGTTTGAAAGTTGCTTCCATGTCATTGAAACTACCAAGGAAGTGCTTATGAGTCGTTTGAAAGTTGCTTCCATGTCATTGAAACTACCAAGGAAGTGCTTATGAGTCGTTTGAAAGTTGCTTCCATGTCATTGAAACTACCTAGAAAGCGCTTCGGAGTCGTTTGAAAGTTGCTTCCATGTCAGTGAAACTACCAAGGAAGTGCTTCGGAGTCGTTTGAAAGTTGTTTCCATGTCATTGAAACTACCTAGGAAGTGCTTCGGAGTCGTTTCAAAGTTGCTTCCATGTCATTGAAACTACCTAGGAAGTGCTTCGGAGTCGTTTCAAAGTTGCTTCCATATCATTGAAACTACGAAGGAAGTGCTTATGAGTCGTTTGAAAGTTGCTTCCATGTCATTGAAACTACCTAGGAAGTGCTTCGGAGTCGTTTGAAAGTTGCTTCCATATAATTGAAACTACCTAGAAAGTGCTTATGAGTCGTTTGAAAGTTGCTTCCATGTCATTGAAACTACCTAGGAAGCGCTTCGGAGTCGTTTCAAAGTTGCTTCCATGTCATTGAATCTAGGAAGTGCTTATGAGTCGTTTGAAAGTTGCTTCCATGTCATTGAAACTATCTAGGAAGTGCTTATGAGTCGTTTGAAAGTTGCTTCCATGTCATTGAAACTACCAAGGAAGTGCTTATGAGTCGTTTGAAAGTTGCTTCCATGTCATTGAAACTACCTAGGAAGCGCTTCGGAGTCGTTTCAAAGTTGCTTCCATGTCATTGAAACTATCTAGGAAGTGCTTATGAGTCGTTTGAAAGTTGCTTCCATGTCATTGAAACTATCTAGGAAGTGCTTATGAGTCGTTTGAAAGTTGCTTCCATGTCATTGAAACTACCTAGGAAGCGCTTCGGAGTCGTTTCAAAGTTGCTTCCATGTCATTGAAACTATCTAGGAAGTGCTTATGAGTCGTTTGAAAGTTGCTTCCATGTCATTGAAACTATCTAGGAAGTGCTTATGAGTCGTTTGAAAGTTGCTTCCATGTCATTGAAACTACGAAGGAAGTGCTTATGAGTCGTTTGAAAGTTGCTTCCATGTCATTGAAACTACCTAGGAAGTGCTTCGGAGTCGTTTGAAAGTTGCTTCCATATAATTGAAACTACCAAGGAAGTGCTTATGAGTCGTTTGAAAGTTGCTTCCATGTCATTGAAACTACCTAGAAAGCGCTTCGGAGTCGTTTCAAAGTTGCTTCCATGTCATTGAAACTATCTAGGAAGTGCTTATGAGTCGTTTGAAAGTTGCTTCCATGTCATTGAAACTACCAAGGAAGTGCTTATGAGTCGTTTGAAAGTTGCTTCCATGTCATTGAAACTACCTAGAAAGCGCTTCGGAGTCGTTTCAAAGTTGCTTCCATGTCATTGAATCTAGGAAGTGCTTATGAGTCGTTTGAAAGTTGCTTCCATGTCATTGAAACTACCTAGGAAGCGCTTCGGAGTCGTTTCAAAGTTGCTTCCATGTCATTGAAACTATCTAGGAAGTGCTTATGAGTCGTTTGAAAGTTGCTTCCATGTCATTGAAACTATCTAGGAAGTGCTTATGAGTCGTTTGAAAGTTGCTTCCATGTCATTGAAACTACCTAGAAAGCGCTTCGGAGTCGTTTCAAAGTTGCTTCCATGTCATTGAAACTACCTAGGAAGCGCTTCGGAGTCGTTTCAAAGTTGCTTCCATGTCATTGAAACTATCTAGGAAGTGCTTATGAGTCGTTTGAAAGTTGCTTCCATGTCATTGAAACTACCAAGGAAGTGCTTATGAGTCGTTTGAAAGTTGCTTCCATGTCATTGAAACTACCTAGGAAGTGCTTATGAGTCGTTTGAAAGTTGCTTCCATGTCATTGAAACTACCTAGGAAGCGCTTCGGAGTCGTTTCAAAGTTGCTTCCATGTCATTGAAACTATCTAGGAAGTGCTTATGAGTCGTTTGAAAGTTGCTTCCATGTCATTGAAACTACCAAGGAAGTGCTTATGAGTCGTTTGAAAGTTGCTTCCATGTCATTGAAACTACCTAGGAAGCGCTTCGGAGTCGTTTCAAAGTTGCTTCCATGTCATTGAAACTATCTAGGAAGTGCTTATGAGTCGTTTGAAAGTTGCTTCCATGTCATTGAAACTACCAAGGAAGTGCTTATGAGTCGTTTGAAAGTTGCTTGCATGTCATTGAAACTACCTAGGAAGCGCTTCGGAGTCGTTTCAAAGTTGCTTCCATGTCATTGAAACTATCTAGGAAGTGCTTATGAGTCGTTTGAAAGTTGCTTCCATGTCATTGAAACTACCAAGGAAGTGCTTATGAGTCGTTTGAAAGTTGCTTCCATGTCATTGAAACTACCTAGGAAGCGCTTCGGAGTCGTTTCAAAGTTGCTTCCATGTCATTGAATCTAGGAAGTGCTTATGAGTCGTTTGAAAGTTGCTTCCATGTCATTGAAACTATCTAGGAAGTGCTTATGAGTCGTTTGAAAGTTGCTTCCATGTCATTGAAACTACCAAGGAAGTGCTTATGAGTCGTTTGAAAGTTGCTTCCATGTCATTGAAACTACCAAGGAAGTGCTTATGAGTCGTTTGAAAGTTGCTTCCATGTCATTGAAACTACCTAGGAAGCGCTTCGGAGTCGTTTCAAAGTTGCTTCCATGTCATTGAAACTATCTAGGAAGTGCTTATGAGTCGTTTGAAAGTTGCTTCCATGTCATTGAAACTACCAAGGAAGTGCTTATGAGTCGTTTGAAAGTTGCTTCCATGTCATTGAAACTACCTAGGAAGCGCTTCGGAGTCGTTTCAAAGTTGCTTCCATGTCATTGAAACTATCTAGGAAGTGCTTATGAGTCGTTTGAAAGTTGCTTCCATGTCATTGAAACTATCTAGGAAGTGCTTATGAGTCGTTTGAAAGTTGCTTCCATGTCATTGAAACTACCAAGGAAGTGCTTATGAGTCGTTTGAAAGTTGCTTCCATGTCATTGAAACTACCAAGGAAGTGCTTATGAGTCGTTTGAAAGTTGCTTCCATGTCATTGAAACTACCTAGGAAGCGCTTCGGAGTCGTTTCAAAGTTGCTTCCATGTCATTGAAACTACCAAGGAAGTGCTTTTGAGTCGTTTGAAAGTTGCTTCCATGTCATTGAAACTACCAAGGAAGTGCTTATGAGTCGTTTGAAAGTTGCTTCCATGTCATTGAAACTACCAAGGAAGTGCTTATGAGTCGTTTGAAAGTTGCTTCCATGTCATTGAAACTACCTAGGAAGCGCTTCGGAGTCGTTTCAAAGTTGCTTCCATGTCATTGAAACTATCTAGGAAGTGCTTATGAGTCGTTTGAAAGTTGCTTCCATGTCATTGAAACTATCTAGGAAGTGCTTATGAGTCGTTTGAAAGTTGCTTCCATGTCATTGAAACTACCAAGGAAGTGCTTATGAGTCGTTTGAAAGTTGCTTCCATGTCATTGAAACTACCTAGGAAGCGCTTCGGAGTCGTTTCAAAGTTGCTTCCATGTCATTGAAACTACCAAGGAAGTGCTTTTGAGTCGTTTGAAAGTTGCTTCCATGTCATTGAAACTACCAAGGAAGTGCTTATGAGTCGTTTGAAAGTTGCTTCCATGTCATTGAAACTTCCAAGGAAGTGCTTATGAGTCGTTTGAAAGTTGCTTCCATGTCATTGAAACTACCTAGGAAGCGCTTCGGAGTCGTTTCAAAGTTGCTTCCATGTCATTGAAACTATCTAGGAAGTGCTTATGAGTCGTTTGAAAGTTGCTTCCATGTCATTGAAACTACCAAGGAAGTGCTTATGAGTCGTTTGAAAGTTGCTTCCATGTCATTGAAACTACCTAGGAAGCGCTTCGGAGTCGTTTCAAAGTTGCTTCCATGTCATTGAATCTAGGAAGTGCTTATGAGTCGTTTGAAAGTTGCTTCCATGTCATTGAAACTATCTAGGAAGTGCTTATGAGTCGTTTGAAAGTTGCTTCCATGTCAGTGAAACTACCAAGGAAGTGCTTATGAGTCGTTTGAAAGTTGCTTCCATGTCATTGAAACTATCTAGGAAGTGCTTATGAGTCGTTTGAAAGTTGCTTCCATGTCATTGAAACTATCTAGGAAGTGCTTATGAGTCGTTTGAAAGTTGCTTCCATGTCATTGAAACTACCAAGGAAGTGCTTATGAGTCGTTTGAAAGTTGCTTCCATGTCATTGAAACTACCAAGGAAGTGCTTATGAGTCGTTTGAAAGTTGCTTCCATGTCATTGAAACTACCTAGGAAGCGCTTCGGAGTCGTTTCAAAGTTGCTTCCATGTCATTGAAACTATCTAGGAAGTGCTTATGAGTCGTTTGAAAGTTGCTTCCATGTCATTGAAACTATCTAGGAAGTGCTTATGAGTCGTTTGAAAGTTGCTTCCATGTCATTGAAACTACCAAGGAAGTGCTTATGAGTCGTTTGAAAGTTGCTTCCATGTCATTGAAACTACCAAGGAAGTGCTTATGAGTCGTTTGAAAGTTGCTTCCATGTCATTGAAACTACCTAGGAAGCGCTTCGGAGTCGTTTCAAAGTTGCTTCCATGTCATTGAAACTACCAAGGAAGTGCTTATGAGTCGTTTGAAAGTTGCTTCCATGTCAATGAAACTACCAAGGAAGTGCTTATGAGTCGTTTGAAAGTTGCTTCCATGTCATTGAAACTACCTAGGAAGCGCTTCGGAGTCGTTTCAAAGTTGCTTCCATGTCATTGAAACTATCTAGGAAGTGCTTATGAGTCGTTTGAAAGTTGCTTCCATGTCATTGAAACTATCTAGGAAGTGCTTATGAGTCGTTTGAAAGTTGCTTCCATGTCATTGAAACTACCAAGGAAGTGCTTATGAGTCGTTTGAAAGTTGCTTCCATGTCATTGAAACTACCTAGGAAGTGCTTATGAGTCGTTTGAAAGTTGCTTCCATGTCATTGAAACTACCTAGGAAGCGCTTCGGAGTCGTTTCAAAGTTGCTTCCATGTCATTGAAACTACCAAGGAAGTGCTTATGAGTCGTTTGAAAGTTGCTTCCATGTCATTGAAACTACCTAGGAAGCGCTTATGAGTCGTTTGAAAGTTGCTTCCATGTCATTGAAACTACCAAGGAAGTGCTTATGAGTCGTTTGAAAGTTGCTTCCATGTCATTGAAACTACCTAGGAAGCGCTTCGGAGTCGTTTCAAAGTTGCTTCCATGTCATTGAAACTATCTAGGAAGTGCTTATGAGTCGTTTGAAAGTTGCTTCCATGTCATTGAAACTATCTAGGAAGTGCTTATGAGTCGTTTGAAAGTTGCTTCCATGTCATTGAAACTACCAAGGAAGTGCTTATGAGTCGTTTGAAAGTTGCTTCCATGTCATTGAAACTACCAAGGAAGTGCTTATGAGTCGTTTGAAAGTTGCTTCCATGTCATTGAAACTACCTAGGAAGCGCTTCGGAGTCGTTTGAAAGTTGCTTCCATGTCATTGAAACTATCTAGGAAGTGCTTATGAGTCGTTTGAAAGTTGCTTCCATGTCATTGAAACTACCAAGGAAGTGCTTATGAGTCGTTTGAAAGTTGCTTCCATGTCATTGAAACTACCAAGGAAGTGCTTATGAGTCGTTTGAAAGTTGCTTCCATGTCATTGAAACTACCTAGGAAGCGCTTCGGAGTCGTTTCAAAGTTGCTTCCATGTCATTGAAACTATCTAGGAAGTGCTTATGAGTCGTTTGAAAGTTGCTTCCATGTCATTGAAACTACCAAGGAAGTGCTTATGAGTCGTTTGAAAGTTGCTTCCATGTCATTGAAACTACCTAGGAAGCGCTTCGGAGTCGTTTCAAAGTTGCTTCCATGTCATTGAATCTAGGAAGTGCTTATGAGTCGTTTAAAAGTTGCTTCCATGTCATTGAAACTATCTAGGAAGTGCTTATGAGTCGTTTGAAAGTTGCTTCCATGTCATTGAAACTATCTAGGAAGTGCTTATGAGTCGTTTGAAAGTTGCTTCCATGTCATTGAAACTACCAAGGAAGTGCTTATGAGTCGTTTGAAAGTTGCTTCCATGTCATTGAAACTACCTAGGAAGCGCTTCGGAGTCGTTTCAAAGTTGCTTCCATGTCATTGAAACTATCTAGGAAGTGCTTATGAGTCGTTTGAAAGTTGCTTCCATGTCATTGAAACTACCAAGGAAGTGCTTATGAGTCGTTTGAAAGTTGCTTCCATGTCATTGAAACTACCAAGGAAGTGCTTATGAGTCGTTTGAAAGTTGCTTCCATGTCAGTGAAACTATCTAGGAAGCGCTTCGGAGGCGTTTCAAAGTTGCTTCCATGTCATTGAAACTACCAAGGAAGTGCTTATGAGTCGTTTGAAAGTTGCTTCCATGTCATTGAAACTACCTAGGAAGTGCTTATGAGTCGTTTGAAAGTTGCTTCCATGTCATTGAAACTACCAAGGAAGTGCTTATGAGTCGTTTGAAAGTTGCTTCCATGTCATTGAAACTACCAAGGAAGTGCTTATGAGTTGTTTGAAAGTTGCTTCCATGTCATTGAAACTACCAAGGAAGTGCTTATGAGGCGTTTCAAAGTTGCTTCCATGTCATTGAAACTATCTAGGAAGTGCTTATGAGGCGTTTCAAAGTTGCTTCCATGTCATTGAAACTATCTAGGAAGTGCTTATGAGTCGTTTGAAAGTTGCTTCCATGTCATTGAAACTACCAAGGAAGTGCTTATGAGTCGTTTGAAAGTTGCTTCCATGTCATTGAAACTACCAAGGAAGTGCTTATGAGTCGTTTGAAAGTTGCTTCCATGTCATTGAAACTATCTAGGAAGCGCTTCGGAGGCGTTTCAAAGTTGCTTCCATGTCATTGAAACTATCTAGGAAGTGCTTATGAGTCGTTTGAAAGTTGCTTCCATGTCATTGAAACTACCAAGGAAGTGCTTATGAACCGTTTGAAAGTTGCTTCCATGTCATTGAAACTACCAAGGAAGTGCTTATGAGTTGTTTGAAAGTTGCTTCCATGTCATTGAAACTACCAAGGAAGTGCTTATGAGTCGTTTGAAAGTTGCTTCCATGTCATTGAAACTACCAAGGAAGTGCTTATGAGTCGTTTGAAAGTTGCTTCCATGTCATTGAAACTACCAAGGAAGTGCTTATGAGTCGTTTGAAAGTTGCTTCCATGTCATTGAAACTATCTAGGAAGCGCTTCGGAGGCGTTTCAAAGTTGCTTCCATGTCATTGAAACTATCTAGGAAGTGCTTATGAGTCGTTTGAAAGTTGCTTCCATGTCATTGAAACTACCAAGGAAGTGCTTATGAACCGTTTGAAAGTTGCTTCCATGTCATTGAAACTACCAAGGAAGTGCTTATGAGTCGTTTGAAAGTTGATTCCATGTCATTGAAACTATCTAGGAAGTGCTTATGAGTTGTTTGAAAGTTGCTTCCATGTCAGTGAAACTACCAAGGAAGTGCTTATGAGTCGTTTGAAAGTTGCTTCCATGTCATTGAAACTACCAAGGAAGTGCTTATGAGTCGTTTGAAAGTTGCTTCCATGTCATTGAAACTATCTAGGAAGCGCTTCGGAGGCGTTTCAAAGTTGCTTCCATGTCATTGAAACTATCTAGGAAGTGCTTATGAGTCGTTTGAAAGTTGCTTCCATGTCAGTGAAACTACCAAGGAAGTGCTTATGAGTCGTTTGAAAGTTGCTTCCATGTCATTGAAACTACCAAGGAAGTGCTTATGAGTCGTTTGAAAGTTGCTTCCATGTCATTGAAACTATCTAGGAAGCGCTTCGGAGGCGTTTCAAAGTTGCTTCCATGTCATTGAAACTATCTAGGAAGTGCTTATGAGTTGTTTGAAAGTTGCTTCCATGTCAGTGAAACTACCAAGGAAGTGCTTATGAGTCGTTTGAAAGATGCTTCCATGTCATTGAAACTACCAAGGAAGTGCTTATGAGTCGTTTGAAAGTTGCTTCCATGTCATTGAAACTATCTAGGAAGCGCTTCGGAGGCGTTTCAAAGTTGCTTCCATGTCATTGAAACTATCTAGGAAGTGCTTATGAGTCGTTTGAAAGTTGCTTCCATGTCATTGAAACTACCTAGGAAGTGCTTATGAGTCGTTTGAAAGTTGCTTCCATGTCATTGAAACTATCTAGGAAGTGCTTATGAGTTGTTTGAAAGTTGCTTCCATGTCAGTGAAACTACCAAGGAAGTGCTTATGAGTCGTTTGAAAGTTGCTTCCATGTCATTGAAACTACCAAGGAAGTGCTTATGAGTCGTTTGAAAGTTGCTTCCATGTCATTGAAACTATCTAGGAAGCGCTTCGGAGGCGTTTGAAAGTTGCTTCCATGTCATTGAAACTATCTAGGAAGTGCTTATGAGTTGTTTGAAAGTTGCTTCCATGTCAGTGAAACTACCAAGGAAGTGCTTATGAGTCGTTTGAAAGTTGCTTCCATGTCATTGAAACTACCAAGGAAGTGCTTATGAGTCGTTTGAAAGTTGCTTCCATGTCATTGAAACTACCAAGGAAGTGCTTATGAGTCGTTTGAAAGTTGCTTCCATGTCATTGAAACTACCTAGGAAGTGCTTCGGAGTCGTTTGAAAGTTGCTTCCATATCATTGAAACTACCTAGAAAGTGCTTATGAGTCGTTTGAAAGTTGCTTCCATGTCATTGAAACTATCTAGGAAGTGCTTCGGAGTCGCTTGAAAGCTGCTTCCATGTCATTGAAACTACCAAGGAAGTGCTTCGGAGTCGTTTGAAAGTTGCTTCCATGTCATTGAAACTACCTAGGAAGTGCTTCGGAGTCGTTTGAAAGTTGCTTCCATGTCATTGAAACTATCTAGGAAGCGCTTCGGAGGCGTTTGAAAGTTGCTTCCATGTCAGTGAAACTACCAAGGAAGTGCTTATGAGTCGTTTGAAAGTTGCTTCCATGTCATTGAAACTACCAAGGAAGTGCTTCGGAGTCGTTTGAAAGTTGCTTCCATGTCATTGAAACTATCTAGGAAGCGCTTCGGAGGCGTTTCAAAGTTGCTTCCATGTCATTGAAACTATCTAGGAAGTGCTTATGAGTTGTTTGAAAGTTGCTTCCATGTCAGTGAAACTACCAAGGAAGTGCTTATGAGTCGTTTGAAAGATGCTTCCATGTCATTGAAACTACCAAGGAAGTGCTTATGAGTCGTTTGAAAGTTGCTTCCATGTCATTGAAACTATCTAGGAAGCGCTTCGGAGGCGTTTCAAAGTTGCTTCCATGTCATTGAAACTACCAAGGAAGTGCTTATGAACCGTTTGAAAGTTGCTTCCATGTCATTGAAACTATCTAGGAAGTGCTTATGAGTCGTTTGAAAGTTGCTTCCATGTCATTGAAACTATCTAGGAAGTGCTTATGAGTTGTTTGAAAGTTGCTTCCATGTCAGTGAAACTACCAAGGAAGTGCTTATGAGTCGTTTGAAAGTTGCTTCCATGTCATTGAAACTACCAAGGAAGTGCTTATGAGTCGTTTGAAAGTTGCTTCCATGTCATTGAAACTATCTAGGAAGCGCTTCGGAGGCGTTTGAAAGTTGCTTCCATGTCATTGAAACTATCTAGGAAGTGCTTATGAGTTGTTTGAAAGTTGCTTCCATGTCAGTGAAACTACCAAGGAAGTGCTTATGAGTCGTTTGAAAGTTGCTTCCATGTCATTGAAACTACCAAGGAAGTGCTTATGAGTCGTTTGAAAGTTGCTTCCATGTCATTGAAACTACCAAGGAAGTGCTTATGAGTCGTTTGAAAGTTGCTTCCATGTCATTGAAACTACCTAGGAAGTGCTTCGGAGTCGTTTGAAAGTTGCTTCCATATCATTGAAACTACCTAGAAAGTGCTTATGAGTCGTTTGAAAGTTGCTTCCATGTCATTGAAACTATCTAGGAAGTGCTTCGGAGTCGCTTGAAAGCTGCTTCCATGTCACTGAAACTACCAAGGAAGTGCTTCGGAGTCGTTTGAAAGTTGCTTCCATGTCATTGAAACTACCTAGGAAGTGCTTCGGAGTCGCTTGAAAGCTGCTTCCATGTCATTGAAACTACCTAGGAAGTGCTTCGGAGTCGTTTGAAAGTTGCTTCCATGTCATTGAAACTACCTAGGAAGTGCTTATGAGTCGTTTGAAAGTTGCTTCCATATCATTGAAACTACCTAGAAAGTGCTTATGAGTCGTTTGAAAGTTGCTTCCATGTCATTGAAACTACCTAGAAAGTGCTTATGAGTCGTTTGAAAGTTGCTTCCATGTCATTGAAACTACCTAGGAAGTGCGTATGAGTCGTTTGAAAGTTGCTTCCATGTCATTGAAACTACCAAGGAAGTGCTTATGAGTCGTTTGAAAGTTGCTTCCATGTCATTGAAACTACCAAGGAAGTGCTTATGAGTCGTTTGAAAGTTGCTTCCATGTCATTGAAACTATCTAGGAAGCGCTTCGGAGGCGTTTCAAAGTTGCTTCCATGTCATTGAAACTATCTAGGAAGTCCTTCGAAGTCGTTTGAAAGTTGCTTCCATGTCATTGAAACTACCTAGGAAGTGCTTCGAAGTCGTTTGAAAGTTGCTTCCATGTCATTGAAACTACCTAGGAAGTGCTTCGGAGTCGCTTGAAAGCTGCTTCCATGTCATTGAAACTACCTAGGAAGTGCTTCGAAGTCGTTTGAAAGTTGCTTCCATGTCATTGAAACTACCTAGAAAGTGCTTATGAGTCGTTTGAAAGTTGCTTCCATGTCATTGAAACTACCTAGGAAGTGCTTCGGAGTCGCTTGAAAGCTGCTTCCATGTCATTGAAACTACCAAGGAAGTGCTTATGAGTCGTTTGAAAGTTACTTCCATGTCATTGAAACTATCTAGGAAGTGCTTCGGAGTCGTTTGAAAGTTGCTTCCATATAATTGAAACTACCTAGAAAGTGCTTATGAGTCGTTTGAAAGTTGCTTCCATGTCATTGAAACTACCAAGGAAGTGCTTATGAGTCGTTTGAAAGTTGCTTCCATGTCATTGAAACTACCAAGGAAGTGCTTATGAGTCGTTTGAAAGTTGCTTCCATGTCATTGAAACTACCAAGGAAGTGCTTATGAGTCGTTTGAAAGTTACTTCCATGTCATTGAAACTATCTAGGAAGTCCTTCGAAGTCGTTTGAAAGTTGCTTCCATGTCATTGAAACTACCTAGGAAGTGCTTCGAAGTCGTTTGAAAGTTGCTTCCATTTCATTGAAACTACCTAGGAAGTGCTTCGGAGTCGCTTGAAAGCTGCTTCCATGTCATTGAAACTACCTAGGAAGTGCTTCGAAGTCGTTTGAAAGTTGCTTCCATGTCATTGAAACTACCTAGAAAGTGCTTATGAGTCGTTTGAAAGTTGCTTCCATGTCATTGAAACTACCTAGGAAGTGCTTCGGAGTCGCTTGAAAGCTGCTTCCATGTCATTGAAACTACCTAGGAAGTGCTTCGAAGTCGTTTGAAAGTTGCTTCCATGTCATTGAAACTACCTAGAAAGTGCTTATGAGTCGTTTGAAAGTTGCTTCCATATCATTGAAACTACCTAGAAAGTGCTTATGACTCGTTTGAAAGTTGCTTCCATGTCATTGAAACTACCTAGGAAGTGCTTCGGAGTCGTTTGAAAGTTGCTTCCATATAATTGAAACTACCTAGAAAGTGCTTATGAGTCGTTTGAAAGTTGCTTCCATGGCATTGAAACTACCAAGGAAGTGCTTATGAGTCGTTTGAAAGTTGCTTCCATGTCATTGAAACTACCTAGGAAGTGCTTATGAGTTGTTTGAAAGTTGCTTCCATGTCATTGAAACTACCAAGGAAGTGCTTATGAGTCGTTTGAAAGTTGCTTCCATGTCATTGAAACTACCAAGGAAGTGCTTATGAGTCGTTTGAAAGTTGCTTCCATGTCATTGAAACTACCAAGGAAGTGCTTATGAGTCGTTTGAAAGTTGCTTCCATGTCATTGAAACTATCTAGGAAGCGCTTCGGAGGCGTTTCAAAGTTGCTTCCATGTCATTGAAACTATCTAGGAAGTGCTTATGAGTCGTTTGAAAGTTGCTTCCATGTCATTGAAACTACCAAGGAAGTGCTTATGAGTCGTTTGAAAGTTGCTTCCATGTCATTGAAACTACCTAGGAAGTGCTTCGGAGTCGTTTGAAAGTTGCTTCCATATCATCGAAACTACCTAGAAAGTGCTTATGAGTTGTTTGAAAGTTGCTTCCATGTCATTGAAACTACCAAGGAAGTGCTTATGAGTCGTTTGAAAGTTGCTTCCATGTCATTGAAACTACCAAGGAAGTGCTTATGAGTCGTTTGAAAGTTGCTTCCATGTCATTGAAACTATCTAGGAAGCGCTTCGGAGGCGTTTCAAAGTTGCTTCCATGTCATTGAAACTACCAAGGAAGTGTTTCGGAGTCGTTTGAAAGTATCTCCCATGTCATTGAAACTACCTAGGAAGTCCTTCGAAGTCGTTTGAAAGTTGCTTCCATGTCATTGAAACTACCTAGGAAGTGCTTCGAAGTCGTTTGAAAGTTGCTTCCATTTCATTGAAACTACCTAGGAAGTGCTTCGGAGTCGCTTGAAAGCTGCTTCCATGTCATTGAAACTACCTAGGAAGTGCTTCGAAGTCGTTTGAAAGTTGCTTCCATATCATTGAAACTACCTAGAAAGTGCTTATGAGTCGTTTGAAAGTTGCTTCCATGTCATTGAAACTACCTAGGAAGCGCTTCGGAGTCGTTTCAAAGTTGCTTCCATGTCATTGAAACTATCTAGGAAGTGCTTATGAGTCGTTTGAAAGTTGCTTCCATGTCATTGAAACTACCTAGGAAGTGCTTCGAAGTCGTTTCAAAGTTGCTTCCATGTCATTGAAACTACCTAGGAAGTGCTTCGGAGTCGTTTCAAAGTTGCTTCCATGTCATTGAAACTACCTAGGAAGTGCTTCGGAGTCGTTTCAAAGTTGCTTCCATATCATTGAAACTACGAAGGAAGTGCTTATGAGTCGTTTGAAAGTTGCTTCCATGTCATTGAAACTACCTAGGAAGTGCTTCGGAGTCGTTTGAAAGTTGCTTCCATATAATTGAAACTACCTAGAAAGTGCTTATGAGTCGTTTGAAAGTTGCTTCCATGTCATTGAAACTACCTAGGAAGCGCTTCGGAGTCGTTTCAAAGTTGCTTCCATGTCATTGAATCTAGGAAGTGCTTATGAGTCGTTTGAAAGTTGCTTCCATGTCATTGAAACTATCTAGGAAGTGCTTATGAGTCGTTTGAAAGTTGCTTCCATGTCATTGAAACTACCTAGGAAGCGCTTCGGAGTCGTTTCAAAGTTGCTTCCATGTCATTGAAACTATCTAGGAAGTGCTTATGAGTCGTTTGAAAGTTGCTTCCATGTCATTGAAACTACCAAGGAAGTGCTTATGAGTCGTTTGAAAGTTGCTTCCATGTCATTGAAACTACCAAGGAAGTGCTTATGAGTCGTTTGAAAGTTGCTTCCATGTCATTGAAACTATCTAGGAAGTGCTTATGAGTCGTTTGAAAGTTGCTTCCATGTCATTGAAACTATCTAGGAAGTGCTTATGAGTCGTTTGAAAGTTGCTTCCATGTCATTGAAACTACCAAGGAAGTGCTTATGAGTCGTTTGAAAGTTGCTTCCATGTCATTGAAACTACCAAGGAAGTGCTTATGAGTCGTTTGAAAGTTGCTTCCATGTCAGTGAAACTACCAAGGAAGTGCTTCGGAGTCGTTTGAAAGTTGTTTCCATGTCATTGAAACTACCTAGGAAGTGCTTCGGAGTCGTTTCAAAGTTGCTTCCATGTCATTGAAACTACCTAGGAAGTGCTTCGGAGTCGTTTCAAAGTTGCTTCCATATCATTGAAACTACGAAGGAAGTGCTTATGAGTCGTTTGAAAGTTGCTTCCATGTCATTGAAACTACCTAGGAAGTGCTTCGGAGTCGTTTGAAAGTTGCTTCCATATAATTGAAACTACCTAGAAAGTGCTTATGAGTCGTTTGAAAGTTGCTTCCATGTCATTGAAACTACCTAGGAAGCGCTTCGGAGTCGTTTCAAAGTTGCTTCCATGTCATTGAATCTAGGAAGTGCTTATGAGTCGTTTGAAAGTTGCTTCCATGTCATTGAAACTATCTAGGAAGTGCTTATGAGTCGTTTGAAAGTTGCTTCCATGTCATTGAAACTATCTAGGAAGTGCTTATGAGTCGTTTGAAAGTTGCTTCCATGTCATTGAAACTACCAAGGAAGTGCTTATGAGTCGTTTGAAAGTTGCTTCCATGTCATTGAAACTACCAAGGAAGTGCTTATGAGTCGTTTGAAAGTTGCTTCCATGTCATTGAAACTATCTAGGAAGTGCTTATGAGTCGTTTGAAAGTTGCTTCCATGTCATTGAAACTATCTAGGAAGTGCTTATGAGTCGTTTGAAAGTTGCTTCCATGTCATTGAAACTACCAAGGAAGTGCTTATGAGTCGTTTGAAAGTTGCTTCCATGTCATTGAAACTACCTAGGAAGTGCTTCGGAGTCGTTTGAAAGTTGCTTCCATATAATTGAAACTACCTAGAAAGTGCTTATGAGTCGTTTGAAAGTTGCTTCCATGTCATTGAAACTACCTAGGAAGCGCTTCGGAGTCGTTTCAAAGTTGCTTCCATGTCATTGAATCTAGGAAGTGCTTATGAGTCGTTTGAAAGTTGCTTCCATGTCATTGAAACTACCAAGGAAGTGCTTATGAGTCGTTTGAAAGTTGCTTCCATGTCATTGAAACTACCTAGGAAGCGCTTCGGAGTCGTTTCAAAGTTGCTTCCATGTCATTGAAACTATCTAGGAAGTGCTTATGAGTCGTTTGAAAGTTGCTTCCATGTCATTGAAACTACCAAGGAAGTGCTTATGAGTCGTTTGAAAGTTGCTTCCATGTCATTGAAACTACCTAGAAAGCGCTTCGGAGTCGTTTCAAAGTTGCTTCCATGTCATTGAATCTAGGAAGTGCTTATGAGTCGTTTGAAAGTTGCTTCCATGTCATTGAAACTATCTAGGAAGTGCTTATGAGTCGTTTGAAAGTTGCTTCCATGTCATTGAAACTACCAAGGAAGTGCTTATGAGTCGTTTGAAAGTTGCTTCCATGTCATTGAAACTACCTAGAAAGCGCTTCGGAGTCGTTTCAAAGTTGCTTCCATGTCATTGAAACTACCTAGGAAGCGCTTCGGAGTCGTTTCAAAGTTGCTTCCATGTCATTGAAACTATCTAGGAAGTGCTTATGAGTCGTTTGAAAGTTGCTTCCATGTCATTGAAACTACCAAGGAAGTGCTTATGAGTCGTTTGAAAGTTGCTTCCATGTCATTGAAACTACCAAGGAAGTGCTTATGAGTCGTTTGAAAGTTGCTTCCATGTCATTGAAACTACCAAGGAAGTGCTTATGAGTCGTTTGAAAGTTGCTTCCATGTCATTGAAACTACCAAGGAAGTGCTTATGAGTCGTTTGAAAGTTGCTTCCATGTCATTGAAACTACCAAGGAAGTGCTTATGAGTCGTTTGAAAGTTGCTTCCATGTCATTGAAACTACCAAGGAAGTGCTTATGAGTCGTTTGAAAGTTGCTTCCATGTCATTGAAACTACCAAGGAAGTGCTTATGAGTCGTTTGAAAGTTGCTTCCATGTCATTGAAACTATCTAGGAAGTGCTTATGAGTCGTTTGAAAGTTGCTTCCATGTCATTGAAACTACCAAGGAAGTGCTTATGAGTCGTTTGAAAGTTGCTTCCATGTCATTGAAACTACCAAGGAAGTGCTTATGAGTCGTTTGAAAGTTGCTTCCATGTCATTGAAACTACCAAGGAAGTGCTTATGAGTCGTTTGAAAGTTGCTTCCATGTCATTGAAACTACCTAGGAAGCGATTCGGAGTCGTTTGAAAGTAGCTTCCATGTCATTGAAACTACCTAGGAAGTGCTTCGGAGTCGTTTGAAAGTTGCTTCCATGTCATTGAAACTACCTAGGAAGTGCTTCGAAGTCGTTTCAAAGTTGCTTCCATGTCATTGAAACTATCTAGGAAGTGCTTCGAAGTCGTTTCAAAGTTGCTTCCATGTCATTGAAACTACCTAGGAAGTGCTTCGGAGTCGTTTCAAAGTTGCTTCCATGTCATTGAAACTATCTAGGAAGTGCTTATGAGTCGTTTGAAAGTTGCTTCCATGTCATCGAAACTACCAAGGAAGTGCTTATGAGTCGTTTGAAAGTTGCTTCCATGTCATTGAAACTACCAAGGAAGTGCTTATGAGTCGTTTGAAAGTTGCTTCCATGTCATTGAAACTACCTAGGAAGCGCTTCGGAGTCGTTTCAAAGTTGCTTCCATGTCATTGAAACTATCTAGGAAGTGCTTATGAGTCGTTTGAAAGTTGCTTCCATGTCATTGAAACTATCTAGGAAGTGCTTATGAGTCGTTTGAAAGTTGCTTCCATGTCATTGAAACTACCAAGGAAGTGCTTATGAGTCGTTTGAAAGTTGCTTCCATGTCATTGAAACTACCAAGGAAGTGCTTATGAGTCGTTTGAAAGTTGCTTCCATGTCATTGAAACTACCTAGGAAGCGCTTCGGAGTCGTTTCAAAGTTGCTTCCATGTCATTGAAACTACCAAGGAAGTGCTTTTGAGTCGTTTGAAAGTTGCTTCCATGTCATTGAAACTACCAAGGAAGTGCTTATGAGTCGTTTGAAAGTTGCTTCCATGTCATTGAAACTATCTAGGAAGTGCTTATGAGTCGTTTGAAAGTTGCTTCCATGTCATTGAAACTATCTAGGAAGTGCTTATGAGTCGTTTGAAAGTTGCTTCCATGTCATTGAAACTACCAAGGAAGTGCTTATGAGTCGTTTGAAAGTTGCTTCCATGTCATTGAAACTACCAAGGAAGTGCTTATGAGTCGTTTGAAAGTTGCTTCCATGTCATTGAAACTACCAAGGAAGTGCTTATGAGTCGTTTGAAAGTTGCTTCCATGTCATTGAAACTACCAAGGAAGTGCTTATGAGTCGTTTGAAAGTTGCTTCCATGTCATTGAAACTACCAAGGAAGTGCTTATGAGTCGTTTGAAAGTTGCTTCCATGTCATTGAAACTACCTAGAAAGCGCTTCGGAGTCGTTTCAAAGTTGCTTCCATGTCATTGAATCTAGGAAGTGCTTATGAGTCGTTTGAAAGTTGCTTCCATGTCATTGAAACTATCTAGGAAGTGCTTATGAGTCGTTTGAAAGTTGCTTCCATGTCATTGAAACTACCAAGGAAGTGCTTATGAGTCGTTTGAAAGTTGCTTCCATGTCATTGAAACTACCTAGAAAGCGCTTCGGAGTCGTTTCAAAGTTGCTTCCATGTCATTGAAACTACCTAGGAAGCGCTTCGGAGTCGTTTCAAAGTTGCTTCCATGTCATTGAAACTATCTAGGAAGTGCTTATGAGTCGTTTGAAAGTTGCTTCCATGTCATTGAAACTACCAAGGAAGTGCTTATGAGTCGTTTGAAAGTTGCTTCCATGTCATTGAAACTACCAAGGAAGTGCTTATGAGTCGTTTGAAAGTTGCTTCCATGTCATTGAAACTACCAAGGAAGTGCTTATGAGTCGTTTGAAAGTTGCTTCCATGTCATTGAAACTACCAAGGAAGTGCTTATGAGTCGTTTGAAAGTTGCTTCCATGTCATTGAAACTACCAAGGAAGTGCTTATGAGTCGTTTGAAAGTTGCTTCCATGTCATTGAAACTAGCAAGGAAGTGCTTATGAGTCGTTTGAAAGTTGCTTCCATGTCATTGAAACTACCAAGGAAGTGCTTATGAGTCGTTTGAAAGTTGCTTCCATGTCATTGAAACTACCTAGGAAGCGCTTCGGAGTCGTTTCAAAGTTGCTTCCATGTCATTGAAACTATCTAGGAAGTGCTTATGAGTCGTTTGAAAGTTGCTTCCATGTCATTGAAACTACCAAGGAAGTGCTTATGAGTCGTTTGAAAGTTGCTTCCATGTCATTGAAACTACCAAGGAAGTGCTTATGAGTCGTTTGAAAGTTGCTTCCATGTCATTGAAACTACCAAGGAAGTGCTTATGAGTCGTTTGAAAGTTGCTTCCATGTCATTGAAACTATCTAGGAAGTGCTTATGAGTCGTTTGAAAGTTGCTTCCATGTCATTGAAACTACCAAGGAAGTGCTTATGAGTCGTTTGAAAGTTGCTTCCATGTCATTGAAACTACCAAGGAAGTGCTTATGAGTCGTTTGAAAGTTGCTTCCATGTCATTGAAACTACCAAGGAAGTGCTTATGAGTCGTTTGAAAGTTGCTTCCATGTCATTGAAACTACCTAGGAAGCGATTCGGAGTCGTTTGAAAGTAGCTTCCATGTCATTGAAACTACCTAGGAAGTGCTTCGGAGTCGTTTCAAAGTTGCTTCTATGTCATTGAAACTACCTAGGAAGTGCTTCGGAGTCGTTTCAAAGTTGCTTCCATGTCATTGAAACTATCTAGGAAGTGCTTATGAGTCGTTTGAAAGTTGCTTCCATGTCATTGAAACTACCAAGGAAGTGCTTATGAGTCGTTTGAAAGTTGCTTCCATGTCATTGAAACTACCAAGGAAGTGCTTATGAGTCGTTTGAAAGTTGCTTCCATGTCATTGAAACTACCTAGGAAGCGCTTCGGAGTCGTTTCAAAGTTGCTTCCATGTCATTGAAACTATCTAGGAAGTGCTTATGAGTCGTTTGAAAGTTGCTTCCATGTCATTGAAACTATCTAGGAAGTGCTTATGAGTCGTTTGAAAGTTGCTTCCATGTCATTGAAACTACCAAGGAAGTGCTTATGAGTCGTTTGAAAGTTGCTTCCATGTCATTGAAACTACCAAGGAAGTGCTTATGAGTCGTTTGAAAGTTGCTTCCATGTCATTGAAACTACCTAGGAAGCGCTTCGGAGTCGTTTCAAAGTTGCTTCCATGTCATTGAAACTACCAAGGAAGTGCTTTTGAGTCGTTTGAAAGTTGCTTCCATGTCAGTGAAACTATCTAGGAAGTGCTTATGAGTCGTTTGAAAGTTGCTTCCATGTCATTGAAACTATCTAGGAAGTGCTTATGAGTCGTTTGAAAGTTGCTTCCATGTCATTGAAACTACCAAGGAAGTGCTTATGAGTCGTTTGAAAGTTGCTTCCATGTCAGTGAAACTACCAAGGAAGTGCTTTTGAGTCGTTTGAAAGTTGCTTCCATGTCAGTGAAACTACCAAGGAAGTGCTTATGAGTCGTTTGAAAGTTGCTTCCATGTCATTGAAACTATCTAGGAAGTGCTTATGAGTCGTTTGAAAGTTGCTTCCATGTCATTGAAACTATCTAGGAAGTGCTTATGAGTCGTTTGAAAGTTGCTTCCATGTCATTGAAACTACCAAGGAAGTGCTTATGAGTCGTTTGAAAGTTGCTTCCATGTCAGTGAAACTACCAAGGAAGTGCTTCGGAGTCGTTTGAAAGTTGTTTCCATGTCATTGAAACTACCTAGGAAGTGCTTCGGAGTCGTTTCAAAGTTGCTTCCATGTCATTGAAACTACCTAGGAAGTGCTTCGGAGTCGTTTCAAAGTTGCTTCCATGTCATTGAAACTATCTAGGAAGTGCTTATGAGTCGTTTGAAAGTTGCTTCCATGTCATTGAAACTACCAAGGAAGTGCTTATGAGTCGTTTGAAAGTTGCTTCCATGTCATTGAAACTACCAAGGAAGTGCTTATGAGTCGTTTGAAAGTTGCTTCCATGTCATTGAAACTACCTAGGAAGCGCTTCGGAGTCGTTTCAAAGTTGCTTCCATGTCATTGAAACTATCTAGGAAGTGCTTATGAGTCGTTTGAAAGTTGCTTCCATGTCATTGAAACTATCTAGGAAGTGCTTATGAGTCGTTTGAAAGTTGCTTCCATGTCATTGAAACTACCAAGGAAGTGCTTATGAGTCGTTTGAAAGTTGCTTCCATGTCATTGAAACTACCTAGGAAGCGCTTCGGAGTCGTTTCAAAGTTGCTTCCATGTCATTGAAACTATCTAGGAAGTGCTTATGAGTCGTTTGAAAGTTGCTTCCATGTCATTGAAACTACCAAGGAAGTGCTTATGAGTCGTTTGAAAGTTGCTTCCATGTCATTGAAACTACCTAGGAAGTGCTTCGGAGTCGTTTCAAAGTTGCTTCCATGTCATTGAAACTATCTAGGAAGTGCTTATGAGTCGTTTGAAAGTTGCTTCCATGTCATTGAAACTACCTAGGAAGTGCTTATGAGTCGTTTGAAAGTTGCTTCCATGTCATTGAAACTACCAAGGAAGTGCTTATGAGTCGTTTGAAAGTTGCTTCCATGTCATTGAAACTACCAAGGAAGTGCTTATGAGTCGTTTGAAAGTTGCTTCCATGTCATTGAAACTACCTAGGAAGTGCTTCGGAGTCGTTTCAAAGTTGCTTCCATGTCATTGAAACTATCTAGGAAGTGCTTATGAGTCGTTTGAAAGTTGCTTCCATGTCATTGAAACTACCAAGGAAGTGCTTATGAGTCGTTTGAAAGTTGCTTCCATGTCATTGAAACTACCTAGGAAGTGCTTCGGAGTCGTTTCAAAGTTGCTTCCATGTCATTGAAACTATCTAGGAAGTGCTTATGAGTCGTTTGAAAGTTGCTTCCATGTCATTGAAACTACCTAGGAAGTGCTTATGAGTCGTTTGAAAGTTGCTTCCATGTCATTGAAACTACCAAGGAAGTGCTTATGAGTCGTTTGAAAGTTGCTTCCATGTCATTGAAACTACCAAGGAAGTGCTTATGAGTCGTTTGAAAGTTGCTTCCATGTCATTGAAACTACCTAGGAAGTGCTTCGGAGTCGTTTCAAAGTTGCTTCCATGTCATTGAAACTATCTAGGAAGTGCTTATGAGTCGTTTGAAAGTTGCTTCCATGTCATTGAAACTACCAAGGAAGTGCTTATGAGTCGTTTGAAAGTTGCTTCCATGTCATTGAAACTACCTAGGAAGCGCTTCGGAGTCGTTTCAAAGTTGCTTCCATGTCATTGAAACTATCTAGGAAGTGCTTATGAGTCGTTTGAAAGTTGCTTCCATGTCATTGAAACTACCAAGGAAGTGCTTATGAGTCGTTTGAAAGTTGCTTCCATGTCATTGAAACTACCAAGGAAGTGCTTATGAGTCGTTTGAAAGTTGCTTCCATGTCATTGAAACTACCAAGGAAGTGCTTATGAGTCGTTTGAAAGTTGCTTCCATGTCATTGAAACTACCTAGGAAGTGCTTCGGAGTCGTTTCAAAGTTGCTTCCATGTCATTGAAACTATCTAGGAAGTGCTTATGAGTCGTTTGAAAGTTGCTTCCATGTCATTGAAACTACCAAGGAAGTGCTTATGAGTCGTTTGAAAGTTGCTTCCATGTCATTGAAACTACCTAGGAAGCGCTTCGGAGTCGTTTCAAAGTTGCTTCCATGTCATTGAAACTATCTAGGAAGTGCTTATGAGTCGTTTGAAAGTTGCTTCCATGTCATTGAAACTATCTAGGAAGTGCTTATGAGTCGTTTGAAAGTTGCTTCCATGTCATTGAAACTACCAAGGAAGTGCTTATGAGTCGTTTGAAAGTTGCTTCCATGTCATTGAAACTACCTAGGAAGCGCTTCGGAGTCGTTTCAAAGTTGCTTCCATGTCATTGAAACTATCTAGGAAGTGCTTATGAGTCGTTTGAAAGTTGCTTCCATGTCATTGAAACTACCAAGGAAGTGCTTATGAGTCGTTTGAAAGTTGCTTCCATGTCATTGAAACTACCTAGGAAGTGCTTCGGAGTCGTTTCAAAGTTGCTTCCATGTCATTGAAACTATCTAGGAAGTGCTTATGAGTCGTTTGAAAGTTGCTTCCATGTCATTGAAACTACCAAGGAAGTGCTTATGAGTCGTTTGAAAGTTGCTTCCATGTCATTGAAACTACCAAGGAAGTGCTTATGAGTCGTTTGAAAGTTGCTTCCATGTCATTGAAACTACCAAGGAAGTGCTTATGAGTCGTTTGAAAGTTGCTTCCATGTCATTGAAACTACCTAGGAAGCGCTTCGGAGTCGTTTCAAAGTTGCTTCCATGTCATTGAAACTATCTAGGAAGTGCTTATGAGTCGTTTGAAAGTTGCTTCCATGTCATTGAAACTACCAAGGAAGTGCTTATGAGTCGTTTGAAAGTTGCTTCCATGTCATTGAAACTACCTAGGAAGTGCTTCGGAGTCGTTTCAAAGTTGCTTCCATGTCATTGAAACTATCTAGGAAGTGCTTATGAGTCGTTTGAAAGTTGCTTCCATGTCATTGAAACTACCTAGGAAGTGCTTATGAGTCGTTTGAAAGTTGCTTCCATGTCATTGAAACTACCAAGGAAGTGCTTATGAGTCGTTTGAAAGTTGCTTCCATGTCATTGAAACTACCAAGGAAGTGCTTATGAGTCGTTTGAAAGTTGCTTCCATGTCATTGAAACTACCTAGGAAGTGCTTCGGAGTCGTTTCAAAGTTGCTTCCATGTCATTGAAACTATCTAGGAAGTGCTTATGAGTCGTTTGAAAGTTGCTTCCATGTCATTGAAACTACCAAGGAAGTGCTTATGAGTCGTTTGAAAGTTGCTTCCATGTCATTGAAACTACCTAGGAAGCGCTTCGGAGTCGTTTCAAAGTTGCTTCCATGTCATTGAAACTATCTAGGAAGTGCTTATGAGTCGTTTGAAAGTTGCTTCCATGTCATTGAAACTACCAAGGAAGTGCTTATGAGTCGTTTGAAAGTTGCTTCCATGTCATTGAAACTACCAAGGAAGTGCTTATGAGTCGTTTGAAAGTTGCTTCCATGTCATTGAAACTACCTAGGAAGCGCTTCGGAGTCGTTTCAAAGTTGCTTCCATGTCATTGAAACTATCTAGGAAGTGCTTATGAGTCGTTTGAAAGTTGCTTCCATGTCATTGAAACTACCTAGGAAGCGCTTCGGAGTCGTTTCAAAGTTGCTTCCATGTCATTGAAACTACCAAGGAAGTGCTTATGAGTCGTTTGAAAGTTGCTTCCATGTCATTGAAACTACCAAGGAAGTGCTTATGAGTCGTTTGAAAGTTGCTTCCATGTCATTGAAACTACCAAGGAAGTGCTTATGAGTCGTTTGAAAGTTGCTTCCATGTCATTGAAACTACCTAGGAAGTGCTTCGGAGTCGTTTCAAAGTTGCTTCCATGTCATTGAAACTATCTAGGAAGTGCTTATGAGTCGTTTGAAAGTTGCTTCCATGTCATTGAAACTACCAAGGAAGTGCTTATGAGTCGTTTGAAAGTTGCTTCCATGTCATTGAAACTACCTAGGAAGTGCTTCGGAGTCGTTTCAAAGTTGCTTCCATGTCATTGAAACTATCTAGGAAGTGCTTATGAGTCGTTTGAAAGTTGCTTCCATGTCATTGAAACTACCTAGGAAGTGCTTATGAGTCGTTTGAAAGTTGCTTCCATGTCATTGAAACTACCAAGGAAGTGCTTATGAGTCGTTTGAAAGTTGCTTCCATGTCATTGAAACTACCAAGGAAGTGCTTATGAGTCGTTTGAAAGTTGCTTCCATGTCATTGAAACTACCTAGGAAGTGCTTCGGAGTCGTTTCAAAGTTGCTTCCATGTCATTGAAACTATCTAGGAAGTGCTTATGAGTCGTTTGAAAGTTGCTTCCATGTCATTGAAACTACCAAGGAAGTGCTTATGAGTCGTTTGAAAGTTGCTTCCATGTCATTGAAACTACCTAGGAAGCGCTTCGGAGTCGTTTCAAAGTTGCTTCCATGTCATTGAAACTATCTAGGAAGTGCTTATGAGTCGTTTGAAAGTTGCTTCCATGTCATTGAAACTACCAAGGAAGTGCTTATGAGTCGTTTGAAAGTTGCTTCCATGTCATTGAAACTACCAAGGAAGTGCTTATGAGTCGTTTGAAAGTTGCTTCCATGTCATTGAAACTACCTAGGAAGCGCTTCGGAGTCGTTTCAAAGTTGCTTCCATGTCATTGAAACTATCTAGGAAGTGCTTATGAGTCGTTTGAAAGTTGCTTCCATGTCATTGAAACTACCTAGGAAGCGCTTCGGAGTCGTTTCAAAGTTGCTTCCATGTCATTGAAACTACCAAGGAAGTGCTTATGAGTCGTTTGAAAGTTGCTTCCATGTCATTGAAACTACCAAGGAAGTGCTTATGAGTCGTTTGAAAGTTGCTTCCATGTCATTGAAACTACCAAGGAAGTGCTTATGAGTCGTTTGAAAGTTGCTTCCATGTCATTGAAACTACCTAGGAAGTGCTTCGGAGTCGTTTCAAAGTTGCTTCCATGTCATTGAAACTATCTAGGAAGTGCTTATGAGTCGTTTGAAAGTTGCTTCCATGTCATTGAAACTACCAAGGAAGTGCTTATGAGTCGTTTGAAAGTTGCTTCCATGTCATTGAAACTACCTAGGAAGCGCTTCGGAGTCGTTTCAAAGTTGCTTCCATGTCATTGAAACTATCTAGGAAGTGCTTATGAGTCGTTTGAAAGTTGCTTCCATGTCATTGAAACTATCTAGGAAGTGCTTATGAGTCGTTTGAAAGTTGCTTCCATGTCATTGAAACTACCTAGGAAGTGCTTATGAGTCGTTTGAAAGTTGCTTCCATGTCATTGAAACTACCTAGGAAGCGCTTCGGAGTCGTTTCAAAGTTGCTTCCATGTCATTGAAACTATCTAGGAAGTGCTTATGAGTCGTTTGAAAGTTGCTTCCATGTCATTGAAACTACCAAGGAAGTGCTTATGAGTCGTTTGAAAGTTGCTTCCATGTCATTGAAACTACCTAGGAAGTGCTTCGGAGTCGTTTCAAAGTTGCTTCCATGTCATTGAAACTATCTAGGAAGTGCTTATGAGTCGTTTGAAAGTTGCTTCCATGTCATTGAAACTACCAAGGAAGTGCTTATGAGTCGTTTGAAAGTTGCTTCCATGTCATTGAAACTACCAAGGAAGTGCTTATGAGTCGTTTGAAAGTTGCTTCCATGTCATTGAAACTACCAAGGAAGTGCTTATGAGTCGTTTGAAAGTTGCTTCCATGTCATTGAAACTACCTAGGAAGCGCTTCGGAGTCGTTTCAAAGTTGCTTCCATGTCATTGAAACTATCTAGGAAGTGCTTATGAGTCGTTTGAAAGTTGCTTCCATGTCATTGAAACTACCAAGGAAGTGCTTATGAGTCGTTTGAAAGTTGCTTCCATGTCATTGAAACTACCTAGGAAGTGCTTCGGAGTCGTTTCAAAGTTGCTTCCATGTCATTGAAACTATCTAGGAAGTGCTTATGAGTCGTTTGAAAGTTGCTTCCATGTCATTGAAACTACCTAGGAAGTGCTTATGAGTCGTTTGAAAGTTGCTTCCATGTCATTGAAACTACCAAGGAAGTGCTTATGAGTCGTTTGAAAGTTGCTTCCATGTCATTGAAACTACCAAGGAAGTGCTTATGAGTCGTTTGAAAGTTGCTTCCATGTCATTGAAACTACCTAGGAAGTGCTTCGGAGTCGTTTCAAAGTTGCTTCCATGTCATTGAAACTATCTAGGAAGTGCTTATGAGTCGTTTGAAAGTTGCTTCCATGTCATTGAAACTACCAAGGAAGTGCTTATGAGTCGTTTGAAAGTTGCTTCCATGTCATTGAAACTACCTAGGAAGCGCTTCGGAGTCGTTTCAAAGTTGCTTCCATGTCATTGAAACTATCTAGGAAGTGCTTATGAGTCGTTTGAAAGTTGCTTCCATGTCATTGAAACTACCAAGGAAGTGCTTATGAGTCGTTTGAAAGTTGCTTCCATGTCATTGAAACTACCAAGGAAGTGCTTATGAGTCGTTTGAAAGTTGCTTCCATGTCATTGAAACTACCTAGGAAGTGCTTCGGAGTCGTTTCAAAGTTGCTTCCATGTCATTGAAACTATCTAGGAAGTGCTTATGAGTCGTTTGAAAGTTGCTTCCATGTCATTGAAACTACCAAGGAAGTGCTTATGAGTCGTTTGAAAGTTGCTTCCATGTCATTGAAACTACCAAGGAAGTGCTTATGAGTCGTTTGAAAGTTGCTTCCATGTCATTGAAACTACCTAGGAAGTGCTTCGGAGTCGTTTCAAAGTTGCTTCCATGTCATTGAAACTACCAAGGAAGTGCTTATGAGTCGTTTGAAAGTTGCTTCCATGTCATTGAAACTACCAAGGAAGTGCTTATGAGTCGTTTGAAAGTTGCTTCCATGTCATTGAAACTACCTAGGAAGCGCTTCGGAGTCGTTTCAAAGTTGCTTCCATGTCATTGAAACTATCTAGGAAGTGCTTATGAGTCGTTTGAAAGTTGCTTCCATGTCATTGAAACTATCTAGGAAGTGCTTATGAGTCGTTTGAAAGTTGCTTCCATGTCATTGAAACTACCAAGGAAGTGCTTATGAGTCGTTTGAAAGTTGCTTCCATGTCATTGAAACTACCTAGGAAGCGCTTCGGAGTCGTTTCAAAGTTGCTTCCATGTCATTGAAACTATCTAGGAAGTGCTTATGAGTCGTTTGAAAGTTGCTTCCATGTCATTGAAACTACCAAGGAAGTGCTTATGAGTCGTTTGAAAGTTGCTTCCATGTCATTGAAACTACCTAGGAAGCGCTTCGGAGTCGTTTCAAAGTTGCTTCCATGTCATTGAAACTATCTAGGAAGTGCTTATGAGTCGTTTGAAAGTTGCTTCCATGTCATTGAAACTACCAAGGAAGTGCTTATGAGTCGTTTGAAAGTTGCTTCCATGTCATTGAAACTACCTAGGAAGCGCTTCGGAGTCGTTTCAAAGTTGCTTCCATGTCATTGAAACTATCTAGGAAGTGCTTATGAGTCGTTTGAAAGTTGCTTCCATGTCATTGAAACTACCAAGGAAGTGCTTATGAGTCGTTTGAAAGTTGCTTCCATGTCATTGAAACTACCTAGGAAGTGCTTCGGAGTCGTTTCAAAGTTGCTTCCATGTCATTGAAACTATCTAGGAAGTGCTTATGAGTCGTTTGAAAGTTGCTTCCATGTCATTGAAACTACCTAGGAAGTGCTTATGAGTCGTTTGAAAGTTGCTTCCATGTCATTGAAACTACCAAGGAAGTGCTTATGAGTCGTTTGAAAGTTGCTTCCATGTCATTGAAACTACCAAGGAAGTGCTTATGAGTCGTTTGAAAGTTGCTTCCATGTCATTGAAACTACCTAGGAAGTGCTTCGGAGTCGTTTCAAAGTTGCTTCCATGTCATTGAAACTATCTAGGAAGTGCTTATGAGTCGTTTGAAAGTTGCTTCCATGTCATTGAAACTACCAAGGAAGTGCTTATGAGTCGTTTGAAAGTTGCTTCCATGTCATTGAAACTACCTAGGAAGCGCTTCGGAGTCGTTTCAAAGTTGCTTCCATGTCATTGAAACTATCTAGGAAGTGCTTATGAGTCGTTTGAAAGTTGCTTCCATGTCATTGAAACTACCAAGGAAGTGCTTATGAGTCGTTTGAAAGTTGCTTCCATGTCATTGAAACTACCAAGGAAGTGCTTATGAGTCGTTTGAAAGTTGCTTCCATGTCATTGAAACTACCAAGGAAGTGCTTATGAGTCGTTTGAAAGTTGCTTCCATGTCATTGAAACTACCTAGGAAGTGCTTCGGAGTCGTTTCAAAGTTGCTTCCATGTCATTGAAACTATCTAGGAAGTGCTTATGAGTCGTTTGAAAGTTGCTTCCATGTCATTGAAACTACCAAGGAAGTGCTTATGAGTCGTTTGAAAGTTGCTTCCATGTCATTGAAACTACCTAGGAAGCGCTTCGGAGTCGTTTCAAAGTTGCTTCCATGTCATTGAAACTATCTAGGAAGTGCTTATGAGTCGTTTGAAAGTTGCTTCCATGTCATTGAAACTATCTAGGAAGTGCTTATGAGTCGTTTGAAAGTTGCTTCCATGTCATTGAAACTACCAAGGAAGTGCTTATGAGTCGTTTGAAAGTTGCTTCCATGTCATTGAAACTACCTAGGAAGCGCTTCGGAGTCGTTTCAAAGTTGCTTCCATGTCATTGAAACTATCTAGGAAGTGCTTATGAGTCGTTTGAAAGTTGCTTCCATGTCATTGAAACTACCAAGGAAGTGCTTATGAGTCGTTTGAAAGTTGCTTCCATGTCATTGAAACTACCTAGGAAGTGCTTCGGAGTCGTTTCAAAGTTGCTTCCATGTCATTGAAACTATCTAGGAAGTGCTTATGAGTCGTTTGAAAGTTGCTTCCATGTCATTGAAACTACCAAGGAAGTGCTTATGAGTCGTTTGAAAGTTGCTTCCATGTCATTGAAACTACCAAGGAAGTGCTTATGAGTCGTTTGAAAGTTGCTTCCATGTCATTGAAACTACCAAGGAAGTGCTTATGAGTCGTTTGAAAGTTGCTTCCATGTCATTGAAACTACCTAGGAAGCGCTTCGGAGTCGTTTCAAAGTTGCTTCCATGTCATTGAAACTATCTAGGAAGTGCTTATGAGTCGTTTGAAAGTTGCTTCCATGTCATTGAAACTACCAAGGAAGTGCTTATGAGTCGTTTGAAAGTTGCTTCCATGTCATTGAAACTACCTAGGAAGTGCTTCGGAGTCGTTTCAAAGTTGCTTCCATGTCATTGAAACTATCTAGGAAGTGCTTATGAGTCGTTTGAAAGTTGCTTCCATGTCATTGAAACTACCTAGGAAGTGCTTATGAGTCGTTTGAAAGTTGCTTCCATGTCATTGAAACTACCAAGGAAGTGCTTATGAGTCGTTTGAAAGTTGCTTCCATGTCATTGAAACTACCAAGGAAGTGCTTATGAGTCGTTTGAAAGTTGCTTCCATGTCATTGAAACTACCTAGGAAGTGCTTCGGAGTCGTTTCAAAGTTGCTTCCATGTCATTGAAACTATCTAGGAAGTGCTTATGAGTCGTTTGAAAGTTGCTTCCATGTCATTGAAACTACCAAGGAAGTGCTTATGAGTCGTTTGAAAGTTGCTTCCATGTCATTGAAACTACCTAGGAAGCGCTTCGGAGTCGTTTCAAAGTTGCTTCCATGTCATTGAAACTATCTAGGAAGTGCTTATGAGTCGTTTGAAAGTTGCTTCCATGTCATTGAAACTACCTAGGAAGCGCTTCGGAGTCGTTTCAAAGTTGCTTCCATGTCATTGAAACTATCTAGGAAGTGCTTATGAGTCGTTTGAAAGTTGCTTCCATGTCATTGAAACTATCTAGGAAGTGCTTATGAGTCGTTTGAAAGTTGCTTCCATGTCATTGAAACTACCAAGGAAGTGCTTATGAGTCGTTTGAAAGTTGCTTCCATGTCATTGAAACTACCTAGGAAGCGCTTCGGAGTCGTTTCAAAGTTGCTTCCATGTCATTGAAACTATCTAGGAAGTGCTTATGAGTCGTTTGAAAGTTGCTTCCATGTCATTGAAACTACCAAGGAAGTGCTTATGAGTCGTTTGAAAGTTGCTTCCATGTCATTGAAACTACCTAGGAAGCGCTTCGGAGTCGTTTCAAAGTTGCTTCCATGTCATTGAAACTATCTAGGAAGTGCTTATGAGTCGTTTGAAAGTTGCTTCCATGTCATTGAAACTACCAAGGAAGTGCTTATGAGTCGTTTGAAAGTTGCTTCCATGTCATTGAAACTACCTAGGAAGCGCTTCGGAGTCGTTTCAAAGTTGCTTCCATGTCATTGAAACTATCTAGGAAGTGCTTATGAGTCGTTTGAAAGTTGCTTCCATGTCATTGAAACTACCAAGGAAGTGCTTATGAGTCGTTTGAAAGTTGCTTCCATGTCATTGAAACTACCTAGGAAGTGCTTCGGAGTCGTTTCAAAGTTGCTTCCATGTCATTGAAACTATCTAGGAAGTGCTTATGAGTCGTTTGAAAGTTGCTTCCATGTCATTGAAACTACCTAGGAAGTGCTTATGAGTCGTTTGAAAGTTGCTTCCATGTCATTGAAACTACCAAGGAAGTGCTTATGAGTCGTTTGAAAGTTGCTTCCATGTCATTGAAACTACCAAGGAAGTGCTTATGAGTCGTTTGAAAGTTGCTTCCATGTCATTGAAACTACCAAGGAAGTGCTTATGAGTCGTTTGAAAGTTGCTTCCATGTCATTGAAACTACCAAGGAAGTGCTTATGAGTCGTTTGAAAGTTGCTTCCATGTCATTGAAACTACCTAGGAAGTGCTTCGGAGTCGTTTCAAAGTTGCTTCCATGTCATTGAAACTATCTAGGAAGTGCTTATGAGTCGTTTGAAAGTTGCTTCCATGTCATTGAAACTACCAAGGAAGTGCTTATGAGTCGTTTGAAAGTTGCTTCCATGTCATTGAAACTACCTAGGAAGCGCTTCGGAGTCGTTTCAAAGTTGCTTCCATGTCATTGAAACTATCTAGGAAGTGCTTATGAGTCGTTTGAAAGTTGCTTCCATGTCATTGAAACTATCTAGGAAGTGCTTATGAGTCGTTTGAAAGTTGCTTCCATGTCATTGAAACTACCAAGGAAGTGCTTATGAGTCGTTTGAAAGTTGCTTCCATGTCATTGAAACTACCTAGGAAGCGCTTCGGAGTCGTTTCAAAGTTGCTTCCATGTCATTGAAACTATCTAGGAAGTGCTTATGAGTCGTTTGAAAGTTGCTTCCATGTCATTGAAACTACCAAGGAAGTGCTTATGAGTCGTTTGAAAGTTGCTTCCATGTCATTGAAACTACCTAGGAAGTGCTTCGGAGTCGTTTCAAAGTTGCTTCCATGTCATTGAAACTATCTAGGAAGTGCTTATGAGTCGTTTGAAAGTTGCTTCCATGTCATTGAAACTACCAAGGAAGTGCTTATGAGTCGTTTGAAAGTTGCTTCCATGTCATTGAAACTACCAAGGAAGTGCTTATGAGTCGTTTGAAAGTTGCTTCCATGTCATTGAAACTACCAAGGAAGTGCTTATGAGTCGTTTGAAAGTTGCTTCCATGTCATTGAAACTACCTAGGAAGCGCTTCGGAGTCGTTTCAAAGTTGCTTCCATGTCATTGAAACTATCTAGGAAGTGCTTATGAGTCGTTTGAAAGTTGCTTCCATGTCATTGAAACTACCAAGGAAGTGCTTATGAGTCGTTTGAAAGTTGCTTCCATGTCATTGAAACTACCTAGGAAGTGCTTCGGAGTCGTTTCAAAGTTGCTTCCATGTCATTGAAACTATCTAGGAAGTGCTTATGAGTCGTTTGAAAGTTGCTTCCATGTCATTGAAACTACCTAGGAAGTGCTTATGAGTCGTTTGAAAGTTGCTTCCATGTCATTGAAACTACCAAGGAAGTGCTTATGAGTCGTTTGAAAGTTGCTTCCATGTCATTGAAACTACCAAGGAAGTGCTTATGAGTCGTTTGAAAGTTGCTTCCATGTCATTGAAACTACCTAGGAAGTGCTTCGGAGTCGTTTCAAAGTTGCTTCCATGTCATTGAAACTATCTAGGAAGTGCTTATGAGTCGTTTGAAAGTTGCTTCCATGTCATTGAAACTACCAAGGAAGTGCTTATGAGTCGTTTGAAAGTTGCTTCCATGTCATTGAAACTACCTAGGAAGCGCTTCGGAGTCGTTTCAAAGTTGCTTCCATGTCATTGAAACTATCTAGGAAGTGCTTATGAGTCGTTTGAAAGTTGCTTCCATGTCATTGAAACTACCTAGGAAGCGCTTCGGAGTCGTTTCAAAGTTGCTTCCATGTCATTGAAACTATCTAGGAAGTGCTTATGAGTCGTTTGAAAGTTGCTTCCATGTCATTGAAACTATCTAGGAAGTGCTTATGAGTCGTTTGAAAGTTGCTTCCATGTCATTGAAACTACCAAGGAAGTGCTTATGAGTCGTTTGAAAGTTGCTTCCATGTCATTGAAACTACCTAGGAAGCGCTTCGGAGTCGTTTCAAAGTTGCTTCCATGTCATTGAAACTATCTAGGAAGTGCTTATGAGTCGTTTGAAAGTTGCTTCCATGTCATTGAAACTACCAAGGAAGTGCTTATGAGTCGTTTGAAAGTTGCTTCCATGTCATTGAAACTACCTAGGAAGCGCTTCGGAGTCGTTTCAAAGTTGCTTCCATGTCATTGAAACTATCTAGGAAGTGCTTATGAGTCGTTTGAAAGTTGCTTCCATGTCATTGAAACTACCAAGGAAGTGCTTATGAGTCGTTTGAAAGTTGCTTCCATGTCATTGAAACTACCTAGGAAGCGCTTCGGAGTCGTTTCAAAGTTGCTTCCATGTCATTGAAACTATCTAGGAAGTGCTTATGAGTCGTTTGAAAGTTGCTTCCATGTCATTGAAACTACCAAGGAAGTGCTTATGAGTCGTTTGAAAGTTGCTTCCATGTCATTGAAACTACCTAGGAAGTGCTTCGGAGTCGTTTCAAAGTTGCTTCCATGTCATTGAAACTATCTAGGAAGTGCTTATGAGTCGTTTGAAAGTTGCTTCCATGTCATTGAAACTACCTAGGAAGTGCTTATGAGTCGTTTGAAAGTTGCTTCCATGTCATTGAAACTACCAAGGAAGTGCTTATGAGTCGTTTGAAAGTTGCTTCCATGTCATTGAAACTACCAAGGAAGTGCTTATGAGTCGTTTGAAAGTTGCTTCCATGTCATTGAAACTACCTAGGAAGTGCTTCGGAGTCGTTTCAAAGTTGCTTCCATGTCATTGAAACTATCTAGGAAGTGCTTATGAGTCGTTTGAAAGTTGCTTCCATGTCATTGAAACTACCAAGGAAGTGCTTATGAGTCGTTTGAAAGTTGCTTCCATGTCATTGAAACTACCTAGGAAGCGCTTCGGAGTCGTTTCAAAGTTGCTTCCATGTCATTGAAACTATCTAGGAAGTGCTTATGAGTCGTTTGAAAGTTGCTTCCATGTCATTGAAACTACCAAGGAAGTGCTTATGAGTCGTTTGAAAGTTGCTTCCATGTCATTGAAACTACCTAGGAAGCGCTTCGGAGTCGTTTCAAAGTTGCTTCCATGTCATTGAAACTATCTAGGAAGTGCTTATGAGTCGTTTGAAAGTTGCTTCCATGTCATTGAAACTACCAAGGAAGTGCTTATGAGTCGTTTGAAAGTTGCTTCCATGTCATTGAAACTACCAAGGAAGTGCTTATGAGTCGTTTGAAAGTTGCTTCCATGTCATTGAAACTACCTAGGAAGTGCTTCGGAGTCGTTTCAAAGTTGCTTCCATGTCATTGAAACTACCAAGGAAGTGCTTTTGAGTCGTTTGAAAGTTGCTTCCATGTCATTGAAACTACCAAGGAAGTGCTTATGAGTCGTTTGAAAGTTGCTTCCATGTCATTGAAACTACCTAGGAAGTGCTTCGGAGTCGTTTCAAAGTTGCTTCCATGTCATTGAAACTATCTAGGAAGTGCTTATGAGTCGTTTGAAAGTTGCTTCCATGTCATTGAAACTACCTAGGAAGTGCTTATGAGTCGTTTGAAAGTTGCTTCCATGTCATTGAAACTACCAAGGAAGTGCTTATGAGTCGTTTGAAAGTTGCTTCCATGTCATTGAAACTACCAAGGAAGTGCTTATGAGTCGTTTGAAAGTTGCTTCCATGTCATTGAAACTACCTAGGAAGTGCTTCGGAGTCGTTTCAAAGTTGCTTCCATGTCATTGAAACTATCTAGGAAGTGCTTATGAGTCGTTTGAAAGTTGCTTCCATGTCATTGAAACTACCTAGGAAGTGCTTATGAGTCGTTTGAAAGTTGCTTCCATGTCATTGAAACTACCAAGGAAGTGCTTATGAGTCGTTTGAAAGTTGCTTCCATGTCATTGAAACTACCAAGGAAGTGCTTATGAGTCGTTTGAAAGTTGCTTCCATGTCATTGAAACTACCTAGGAAGTGCTTCGGAGTCGTTTCAAAGTTGCTTCCATGTCATTGAAACTACCAAGGAAGTGCTTTTGAGTCGTTTGAAAGTTGCTTCCATGTCATTGAAACTACCAAGGAAGTGCTTATGAGTCGTTTGAAAGTTGCTTCCATGTCATTGAAACTACCTAGAAAGTGCTTATGAGTCGTTTGAAAGTTGCTTCCATGTCATTGAAACTATCTAGGAAGTGCTTATGAGTCGTTTGAAAGTTGCTTCCATGTCATTGAAACTACCAAGGAAGTGCTTATGAGTCGTTTGAAAGTTGCTTCCATGTCATTGAAACTACCTAGAAAGTGCTTATGAGTCGTTTGAAAGTTGCTTCCATGTCATTGAAACTACCTAGAAAGTGCTTATGAGTTGTTTGAAAGTTGCTTCCATGTCATTGAAACTACCAAGGAAGTGCTTTTGAGTCGTTTGAAAGTTGCTTCCATGTCATTGAAACTACCAAGGAAGTGCTTATGAGTCGTTTGAAAGTTGCTTCCATGTCATTGAAACTACCAAGGAAGTGCTTATGAGTCGTTTGAAAGTTGCTTCCATGTCATTGAAACTACCTAGAAAGTGCTTATGAGTTGTTTGAAAGTTGCTTCCATGTCATTGAAACTACCTAGGAAGCGCTTCAGAGTCGTTTCAAAGTTGCTTCCATGTCATTGAAACTATCTAGGAAGTGCTTATGAGTCGTTTGAAAGTTGCTTCCATGTCATTGAAACTACCAAGGAAGTGCTTATGAGTCGTTTGAAAGTTGCTTCCATGTCATTGAAACTACCTAGGAAGCGCTTCGGAGTCGTTTCAAAGTTGCTTCCATGTCATTGAAACTACCAAGGAAGTGCTTATGAGTCGTTTGAAAGTTGCTTCCATGTCATTGAAACTACCTAGGAAGCGCTTCGGAGTCGTTTCAAAGTTGCTTCCATGTCATTGAAACTATCTAGGAAGTGCTTATGAGTCGTTTGAAAGTTGCTTCCATGTCATTGAAACTACCAAGGAAGTGCTTATGAGTCGTTTGAAAGTTGCTTCCATGTCATTGAAACTACCAAGGAAGTGCTTATGAGTCGTTTGAAAGTTGCTTCCATGTCATTGAAACTACCAAGGAAGTGCTTATGAGTCGTTTGAAAGTTGCTTCCATGTCATTGAAACTATCTAGGAAGCGCTTCGGAGTCGTTTCAAAGTTGCTTCCATGTCATTGAAACTATCTAGGAAGTGCTTATGAGTCGTTTGAAAGTTGCTTCCATGTCATTGAAACTATCTAGGAAGTGCTTATGAGTCGTTTGAAAGTTGCTTCCATGTCATTGAAACTACCAAGGAAAAGCTTATGAGTCGTTTGAAAGTTGCTTCCATGTCATTGAAACTACCTAGGAAGTGCTTATGAGTCGTTTGAAAGTTGCTTCCATGCCATTGAAACTACCAAGGAAGCGCTTCGGAGTCGTTTCAAAGTTGCTTCCATGTCATTGAAACTACCTAGGAAGTGCTTCGGAGTCGTTTCAAAGTTGCTTCCATGTCATTGAAACTATCTAGGAAGTGCTTATGAGTCGTTTGAAAGTTGCTTCCATGTCATTGAAACTACCAAGGAAGTGCTTATGAGTCGTTTGAAAGTTGCTTCCATGCCATTGAAACTACCAAGGAAGCGCTTCGGAGTCGTTTCAAAGTTGCTTCCATGTCATTGAAACTACCTAGGAAGTGCTTCGGAGTCGTTTCAAAGTTGCTTCCATGTCATTGAAACTATCTAGGAAGTGCTTATGAGTCGTTTGAAAGTTGCTTCCATGTCATTGAAACTATCTAGGAAGTGCTTATGAGTCGTTTGAAAGTTGCTTCCATGTCATTGAAACTACCAAAGAAAAGCTTATGAGTCGTTTGAAAGTTGCTTCCATGTCATTGAAACTACCTAGGAAGTGCTTATGAGTCGTTTGAAAGTTGCTTCCATGCCATTGAAACTACCAAGGAAGCGCTTCGGAGTCGTTTCAAAGTTGCTTCCATGTCATTGAAACTACCTAGGAAGTGCTTCGGAGTCGTTTCAAAGTTGCTTCCATGTCATTGAAACTATCTAGGAAGTGCTTATGAGTCGTTTGAAAGTTGCTTCCATGTCATTGAAACTACCAAGGAAGTGCTTATGAGTCGTTTGAAAGTTGCTTCCATGCCATTGAAACTACCAAGGAAGCGCTTCGGAGTCGTTTCAAAGTTGCTTCCATGTCATTGAAACTACCTAGGAAGTGCTTCGGAGTCGTTTCAAAGTTGCTTCCATGTCATTGAAACTATCTAGGAAGTGCTTATGAGTCGTTTGAAAGTTGCTTCCATGTCATTGAAACTACCTAGGAAGCGCTTCAGAGTCGTTTCAAAGTTGCTTCCATGTCATTGAAACTACCTAGGAAGCGCTTCGGAGTCGTTTCAAAGTTGCTTCCATGTCATTGAAACTACCAAGGAAGTGCTTATGAGTCGTTTGAAAGTTGCTTCCATGTCATTGAAACTACCTAGGAAGCGCTTCGGAGTCGTTTCAAAGTTGCTTCCATGTCATTGAAACTACCTAGGAAGCGCTTCGGAGTCGTTTCAAAGTTGCTTCCATGTCATTGAAACTACCAAGGAAGTGCTTATGAGTCGTTTGAAAGTTGCTTCCATGTCATTGAAACTACCTAGGAAGCGCTTCGGAGTCGTTTCAAAGTTGCTTCCATGTCATTGAAACTACCTAGGAAGCGCTTCAGAGTCGTTTCAAAGTTGCTTCCATGTCATTGAAACTACCTAGGAAGCGCTTCGGAGTCGTTTCAAAGTTGCTTCCATGTCATTGAAACTACCAAGGAAGTGCTTATGAGTCGTTTGAAAGTTGCTTCCATGTCATTGAAACTATCTAGGAAGTGCTTATGAGTCGTTTGAAAGTTGCTTCCATGTCATTGAAACTACCAAGGAAGTGCTTATGAGTCGTTTGAAAGTTGCTTCCATGTCATTGAAACTACCAAGGAAGTGCTTATGAGTCGTTTGAAAGTTGCTTCCATGTCATTGAAACTACCAAGGAAGCGCTTCGGAGTCGTTTCAAAGTTGCTTCCATGTCATTGAAACTACCTAGGAAGTGCTTCGGAGTCGTTTCAAAGTTGCTTCCATGTCATTGAAACTATCTAGGAAGTGCTTATGAGTCGTTTGAAAGTTGCTTCCATGTCATTGAAACTACCAAGGAAGTGCTTATGAGTCGTTTGAAAGTTGCTTCCATGTCATTGAAACTACCTAGGAAGCGCTTCGGAGTCGTTTCAAAGTTGCTTCCATGTCATTGAAACTACCTAGGAAG
>NW_026690078.1:0-59523 GCF_943734765.1 Anopheles ziemanni
CACATCCAACCAACATTCAAGGTGCTTCGAAGCACTTTCTACATAATTCCAACCACATCTGAACATTATTCAAGGTGCTTCGAAGCACTTTCTACATAATTCCAACCACATCCAACCAACATTCAAGGTGCTTCGAAGCACTTTCTACGTAATTCCAACCACATCCAAACAACTTAAAAGGTGCTACGAAGCACTTTGTACGTAATTCCAACCACATCCAAACAACTTAAAAGGTGCTACGAAGCACTTTGTACGTAATTCCACCCACATCCAAACAACTTAAAAGGTGCTACGTAGCACTTTGTACGTAATTCCAACCACATCCAAACAACTTAAAAGGTGCTACGAAGCACTTTGTACGTAATTCCAACCACATCCAAACAACTTAAAAGGTGCTACGAAGCACTTTGTACGTAATTCCAACCACATCCAAACAACTTAAAAGGTGCTACGAAGCACTTTGTACGTAATTCCACACACATCCAAACAACTTAAAAGGTGCTACGAAGCACTTTGTACGTAATTCCACCCACATCCAAACAACTTAAAAGGTGCTACGAAGCACTTTGTACGTAATTCCAACCACATCCAAACAACTTAAAAGGTGCTACGAAGCACTTTGTACGTAATTCCAACCACATCCAAACAACTAAGAAGGTGCTACGAAGCACTTTGTACGTAATTCCAACCACATCCAAACAACTTAAAAGGTGCTACGTAGCACTTTGTACGTAATTCCACCCACATCCAAACAACTAAGAAGGTGCTACGAAGCACTTTGTACGTAATTCCACCCACATCCAAACAACTTAAAAGGTGCTACGAAGCACTTTGTACGTAATTCCACCCGCATCCAAACAATTAAGAAGGTGCTACGAAGCACTTTGTACGTAATTCCAATCACATCCAAACAACTTAAAAGGTGCTACGAAGCACTTTGTACGTAATTCCACCCGCATCCAAACAACTAAGAAGGTGCTACGAAGCACTTTGTACGTAATTCCACACACATCCAAACAACTTAAAAGGTGCTACGAAGCACTTTGTACGTAATTCCACACACATCCAAACAACTTAAAAGGTGCTACGAAGCACTTTGTACGTAATTCCACACACATCCAAACAACTTAAAAGGTGCTACGAAGCACTTTGTACGTAATTCCACCCGCATCCAAACAACTAAGAAGGTGCTACGAAGCACTTTGTACGTAATTCCAATCACATCCAAACAACTTAAAAGGTGCTACGAAGCACTTTGTACGTAATTCCACACACATCCAAACAACTTAAAAGGTGCTACGAAGCACTTTGTACGTAATTCCACCCACATCCAAACAACTTAAAAGGTGCTACGAAGCACTTTGTACGTAATTCCACACACATCCAAACAACTTAAAAGGTGCTACGTAGCACTTTGTACGTAATTCCACCCACATCCAAACAACTAAGAAGGTGCTACGAAGCACTTTGTACGTAATTCCACCCACATCCAAACAACTTAAAAGGTGCTACGAAGCACTTTGTACGTAATTCCACCCGCATCCAAACAATTAAGAAGGTGCTACGAAGCACTTTGTACGTAATTCCACCCACATCCAAACAACTAAGAAGGTGCTTCGAAGCACTTTCTACGTAATTCCAACCACATCTGAACAACATTCAAGGTGCTTCGAAGCACTTTCTACATAATTCCAACCACATCCAACCAACATTCAAGGTGCTTCGAAGCACTTTCTACGTAATTCCAACCACATCCAAACAACATTGAAGGTGCTTCGAAGCACTTTCTACGTAATTCCAACCACATCTGAACAACATTCAAGGTGCTTCGAAGCACTTTCTACATAATTCCAACCACATCCAAACAACATTCAAGGTGCTTCGAAGCACTTTCTACGTAATTCCAACCACATCTGAACAACATTCAAGGTGCTTCGAAGCACTTTCTACATAATTCCAACCACATCCAAACAACATTCAAGGTGCTTCGAAGCACTTTCTACGTAATTCCAACCACATCCGAACATTATTCAAGGTGCTTCGAAGCACTTTCTACATAATTCCAACCACATCCAAACAACATTCAAGGTGCTTCGAAGCACTTTCTACGTAATTCCAACCACATCCAAACAACATTGAAGGTGCTTCGAAGCACTTTCTACGTTATTCCAACCACATCTGAACAACATTCAAGGTGCTTCGAAGCACTTTCTACATAATTCCAACCACATCCAAACAACATTCAAGGTGCTTCGAAGCACTTTCTACGTAATTCCAACCACATCTGAACAACATTCAAGGTGCTTCGAAGCACTTTCTACGTAATTCCAACCACATCCAAACAACATTGAAGGTGCTTCGAAGCACTTTCTACGTAATTCCAACCACATCCAAACAACATTCAAGGTGCTTCGAAGCACTTTCTACGTAATTCCAACCACATCCAAACAACATTCAAGGTGCTTCGAAGCACTTTCTACGTAATTCCAACCACATCCAAACAACATTAAAGGTGCTTCGAAGCACTTTCTACGTAAATAAAACCACATGCAAACAACATTCTAGGTGCTTCGAAACACTTTCTACGTAATTCCAACCACATCCAAACAACATTCAAGGTGCTTCGAAGCACTTTCTACGTAATTCCAACCACATCCAAACAACATTCAAGGTGCTTCGAAGCACTTTCTACATAATTCCAACCACATGCAAACAACATTGAAGGTGCTTCGAAGCACTTTCCACGTAATTCCAACCACATCCAAACAACATTGAAGGTGCTTCGAAGCACTTTCTACGTAATTCCAACCACATCTGAACAACATTCAAGCTGCTTCGAAGCACTTTCTACGTAATTCCAACCACATCCAAACAACATTGAAGGTGCTTCGAAGCACTTTCTACGTAATTCCAACCACATCCAACCAACATTCAAGGTGCTTCGAAGCACTTTCTACGTAATTCCAACCACATCCAAACAACATTGAAGGTGCTTCGAAGCACTTTCTTCGTAATTCCAACCACATCTGAACAACATTCAAGGTGCTTCGAAGCACTTTCTACGTAATTCCAACCACATCCAAACAACATTGAAGGTGCTTCGAAGCACTTTCTACGTAGTTCCAACCACATCTGAACAACATTCAAGGTGCTTCGAAGCACTTTCTACATAATTCCAACCACATCCAAACAACATTCAAGGTGCTTCGAAGCACTTTCTACGTAATTCCAACCACATCCAACCAACATTCAAGGTGCTTCGAAGCACTTTCTACGTAATTCCAACCACATCCAAACAACATTGAAGGTGCTTCGAAGCACTTTCTACGTAATTCCAACCACATCTGAACAACATTCAAGGTGCTTCGAAGCACTTTCTACGTAATTCCAACCACATCCAACCAACATTCAAGGTGCTTCGAAGCACTTTCTACGTAATTCCAACCACATCCAAACAACATTGAAGGTGCTTCGAAGCACTTTCTTCGTAATTCCAACCACATCTGAACAACATTCAAGGTGCTTCGAAGCACTTTCTACGTAATTCCAACCACATCCAAACAACATTGAAGGTGCTTCGAAGCACTTTCTTCGTAATTCCAACCACATCTGAACAACATTCAAGGTGCTTCGAAGCACTTTCTACGTAATTCCAACCACATCCAAACAACATTGAAGGTGCTTCGAAGCACTTTCTACGTAGTTCCAACCACATCTGAACAACATTCAAGGTGCTTCGAAGCACTTTCTACATAATTCCAACCACATCCAAACAACATTCAAGGTGCTTCGAAGCACTTTCTACATAATTCCAACCACATTCAAACAACATTCAAGGTGCTTCGAAGCACTTTCTACGTAATTCCAACCACATCCAAACAACATTGAAGGTGCTTCGAAGCACTTTCTACGTAATTCCAACCACTTCTGAACAACATTCAAGGTGCTTCGAAGCACTTTCTACGTAATTCCAACCACATCCAAACAACATTCAAGGTGCTTCGAAGCACTTTCTACGTAATTCCAACCACATCCAAACAACATTCAAGGTGCTTCGAAGCACTTTCTACGTAATTCCAACCACATCCAAACAACATTAAAGGTGCTTCGAAGCACTTTCTACGTAATTTCAACCACATCCAAACAACATTAAAGGTGCTTCGAAGCACTTTCTACGTAATTCCAACCACATCCAAACAACATTCAAGGTGCTTCAAAGCACTTTGTACGTAATTCCAACCACATCCAACCAACATTCAAGGTGCTTCGAAGCACTTTCTACGTAATTCCAACCACATCCAAACAACATTGAAGGTGCTTCGAAGCACTTTCTTCGTAATTCCAACCACATCTGAACAACATTCAAGGTGCTTCGAAGCACTTTCTACGTAATTCCAACCACATCCAACCAACATTCAAGGTGCTTCGAAGCACTTTCTACGTAATTCCAACCACATCCAAACAACATTGAAGGTGCTTCGAAGCACTTTCTACGTAGTTCCAACCACATCTGAACAACATTCAAGGTGCTTCGAAGCACTTTCTACATAATTCCAACCACATCCAAACAACATTCAAGGTGCTTCGAAGCACTTTCTACATAATTCCAACCACATTCAAACAACATTCAAGGTGCTTCGAAGCACTTTCTACGTAATTCCAACCACATCCAAACAACATTGAAGGTGCTTCGAAGCACTTTCTACGTAATTCCAACCACTTCTGAACAACATTCAAGGTGCTTCGAAGCACTTTCTACGTAATTCCAACCACATCCAAACAACATTCAAGGTGCTTCGAAGCACTTTCTACGTAATTCCAACCACATCCAAACAACATTCAAGGTGCTTCGAAGCACTTTCTACGTAATTAAAACCACATGCAAACAACATTCTAGGTGCTTCGAAGCACTTTCTACGTAATTCCAACCACATGCAAACAACATTGAAGGTGCTTCGAAGCACTTTCTACGTAATTCCAACCACATCTGAACAACATTGAAGGTGCTTCGAAGCACTTTCTACGTAATTCCAACCACATCTGAACAACATTGAAGGTGCTTCGAAGCACTTTCTACGTAATTCCAACCACATCCAAACAACATTGAAGGTGCTTCGAAGCACTTTCTACGTAATTCCAACCACATCCAACCAACATTCAAGGTGCTTCGAAGCACTTTCTACGTAATTCCAACCACATCCAAACAACATTGAAGGTGCTTCGAAGCACTTTCTTCGTAATTCCAACCACATCTGAACAACATTCAAGGTGCTTCGAAGCACTTTCTACGTAATTCCAACCACATCCAACCAACATTCAAGGTGCTTCGAAGCACTTTCTACGTAATTCCAACCACATCCAAACAACATTGAAGGTGCTTCGAAGCACTTTCTACGTAGTTCCAACCACATCTGAACAACATTCAAGGTGCTTCGAAGCACTTTCTACATAATTCCAACCACATCCAAACAACATTCAAGGTGCTTCGAAGCACTTTCCACGTAATTCCAACCACATCCAAACAACATTGAAGGTGCTTCGAAGCACTTTCTACGTAATTCCAACCACATCCAAACAACATTCAAGGTGCTTCGAAGCACTTTCTACATAATTCCAACCACATGCAAACAACATTCAAGGTGCTTCGAAGCACTTATTTCGTAATTCCAACTTCATCCAGACGACATTAAAGGTGCTTCGAAGCACTTTCTACGTAATTCCAACCACATCCAAACAACATCCAAGGTGCTTCGAAGCACTTTCTACGTAATTCCAACCACATGCAAACAACATTAAAGGTGCTTCGAAGCACTTTCTACGTAATTCCAACCACATGCAAACAACATTAAAGGTGCTTCGAAGCACTTTCTACGTAATTCCAACCACATGCAAACAACATTAAAGGTGCTTCGAAGCACTTTCTACGTAATTCCAACCACATGCAAACAACATTAAAGGTGCTTCGAAGCACTTTCTACGTAATTCCAACCACATGCAAACAACATTCAAGGTGCTTCGAAGCACTTTCTACGTAATTCCAACCACATCCAAACAACATTAAAGGTGCTTCGAAGCACTTTCTACGTAATTCCAACCACATCTGAACAACATTAAAGGTGCTTCGAAGCACTTTCTACGTAATTCCAACCACATCCAAACAACATTCAAGGTGCTTCGAAGCACTTTCTACGTAATTCCAACCACATCCAAACAACATTAAAGGTGCTTCGAAGCACTTTCTACGTAATTAAAACCACATGCAAACAACATTAAAGGTGCTTCGAAGCACTTTCTACGTAATTCCAACCACATCCAACCAACATTAAAGGTGCTTCGAAGCACTTTCTACGTAATTCCAACCACATCCAAACAACATTGAAGGTGCTTCGAAGCACTTTCTACGTAATTCCAACCACATCCAACCAACATTCAAGGTGCTTCGAAGCACTTTCTACGTAATTCCAACCACATCCAAACAACATTGAAGGTGCTTCGAAGCACTTTCTACATAATTCCAACCACATCCAAACAACATTCAAGGTGCTTCGAAGCACTTTCCACGTAATTCCAACCACATCCAAACAACATTGAAGGTGCTTCGAAGCACTTTCTACGTAGTTCCAACCACATCTGAACAACATTCAAGGTGCTTCGAAGCACTTTCTACATAATTCCAACCACATCCAAACAACATTCAAGGTGCTTCGAAGCACTTTCTACGTAATTCCAACCACATCTGAACAACATTCAAGGTGCTTCGAAGCACTGTCTACGTAATTCCAACCACATCCAACCAACATTCAAGGTGCTTCGAAGCACTTTCTACGTAATTCCAACCACATCCAAACAACATTGAAGGTGCTTCGAAGCACTTTCTACGTAGTTCCAACCACATCTGAACAACATTCAAGGTGCTTCGAAGCACTTTCTACATAATTCCAACCACATCCAAACAACATTCAAGGTGCTTCGAAGCACTTTCTACGTAATTCCAACCACATCCAAACAACATTCAAGGTGCTTCGAAGCACTTTCAACGTAATTCCAACCACATCCAAACAACATTGAAGGTGCTTCGAAGCACTTTCTACGTAATTCCAACCACATCTGAACAACATTCAAGGTGCTTCGAAGCACTTTCTACGTAATTCCAACCACATCCAAACAACATTGAAGGTGCTTCGAAGCACTTTCTACGTAATTCCAACCACATCCAAACAACATTCAAGGTGCTTCGAAGCACTTTCTACGTAATTCCAACCACATCCAAACAACATTCAAGGTGCTTCAAAGCACTTTTTACGTAATTCCAACCACATCCAAACATCATTAAAGGTGCTTCGAAGCACTTTATACGTAATTCCAACCACATGCAAACAACATTAAAGGTGCTTCGAAGCACTTTCTACGTAATTCCAACCACATCCAAACAACATTCAAGGTGCTTCAAAGCACTTTCTACGTAATTCCAACCACATCCAAACAACATTAAAGGTGCTTCGAAGCACTTTCTACGTAATTCCAACCACATCCAAACAACATTCAAGGTGCTTCGAAGCACTTATTTCGTAATTCCAACTTCATCCAGACTACATTAAAGGTGCTTCGAAGCACTTTCTACGTAATTCCAACCACATCCAAACAACATCCAAGGTGCTTCGAAGCACTTTCTACGTAATTCCAACCACATCCAAACAACATTCAAGGTGCTTCGAAGCACTTTCTACGTAATTCCAATCACATCCAAACAACATTAAAGGTGCTTCGAAGCACTTTCTACGTAATTTCAACCACATCCAAACAACATTAAAGGTGCTTCGAAGCACTTTCTACGTAATTCCAACCACATCCAAACAACATTCAAGGTGCTTCAAAGCACTTTCTACGTAATTCCAACCACATCCAAACAACATTAAAGGTGCTTCGAAGCACTTTCTACGTAATTCCAACCACATGCAAACAACATTAAAGGTGCTTCGAAGCACTTTCTACGTAATTCCAACCACATGCAAACAACATTCAAGGTGCTTCGAAGCACTTATTTCGTAATTCCAACTTCATCCAGACGACATTAAAGGTGCTTCGAAGCACTTTCTACGTAATTCCAACCACATGCAAACAACATTCAAGGTGCTTCAAAGCACTTTCTACGTAATTCCAACCATATCCAAACAACATTAAAGGTGCTTCGAAGCACTTTCTACGTAATTCCAACCACATCCAAACAACATTCAAGGTGCTTCGAAGCACTTTTTACGTAATTCCAACCACATCCAAACAACATTAAAGGTGCTTCGAAGCACTTTCTACGTAATTCCAACCACATCCAAACAACATTCAAGGTGCTTCGACGCACTTTCTACGTAATTCCAACCACATGCAAACAACATTAAAGGTGCTTCGAAGCACTTTCTACGTAATTCCAACCACATGCAAACAACATTAAAGGTGCTTCTAAGCACTTTCTACGTAATTCCAACCACATCCAAACAACATTAAAGGTGCTTCGAAGCACTTTCTACGTAATTCCAACCACATCCAAACAACATTCAAGGTGCTTCGAAGCACTTTTTACGTAATTCCAACCACATCCAAACAACATTAAAGGTGCTTCGAAGCACTTTCTACGTAATTCCAACCACATCCAAACAACATTCAAGGTGCTTCGAAGCACTTTCTACGTAATTCCAACCACATCCAAACAACATTAAAGGTGCTTCGAAGCACTTTCTACGTAATTCCAACCACATCCAAACAACATTCAAGGTGCTTCGACGCACTTTCTACGTAATTCCAACCACATGCAAACAACATTAAAGGTGCTTCGAAGCACTTTCTACGTAATTCCAACCACATGCAAACAACATTAAAGGTGCTTCTAAGCACTTTCTACGTAATTCCAACCACATCCAAACAACATTAAAGGTGCTTCGAAGCACTTTCTACGTAATTCCAACCACATCCAAACAACATTCAAGGTGCTTCGAAGCACTTTTTACGTAATTCCAACCACATCCAAACAACATTAAAGGTGCTTCGAAGCACTTTCTACGTAATTCCAACCACATCCAAACAACATTCAAGGTGCTTCGAAGCACTTTTTACGTAATTCCAACCACATCCAAACAGAATTAAAGGTGCTTCGAAGCACTTTCTACGTAATTCCAACCACATCCAAACAACATTCAAGGTGCTTCGAAGCACTTTCTACGTAATTCCAACCACATCCAAACAACATTCAAGGTGCTTCGAAGCACTTTCTACGTAATTCCAACCACATCCAAACAACATTCAAGGTGCTTCGAAGCACTTTTTACGTAATTCCAACCACATCCAAACAACATTAAAGGTGCTTCGAAGCACTTTCTACGTAATTCCAACCACATCCAAACAACATTCAAGGTGCTTCGACGCACTTTCTACGTAATTCCAACCACATGCAAACAACATTAAAGGTGCTTCGAAGCACTTTCTACGTAATTCCAACCACATGCAAACAACATTCAAGGTGCTTCTAAGCACTTTCTACGTAATTCCAACCACATCCAAACAACATTCAAGGTGCTTCGAAGCACTTTCTACGTAATTCCAACCACATGCAAACAACATTAAAGGTGCTTCGAAGCACTTTCTACGTAATTCCAACCACATGCAAACAACATTAAAGGTGCTTCGAAGCACTTTCTACGTAATTCCAACCACATGCAAACAACATTAAAGGTGCTTCGAAGCACTTTCTACGTAATTCCAACCACATCCAAACAACATTCAAGGTGCTTCGAAGCACTTTCTACGTAATTCCAACCACATCCAAACAACATTAAAGGTGCTTCGAAGCACTTTCTACGTAATTCCAACCACATCCAAACAACATTCAAGGTGCTTCGAAGCACTTTTTACGTAATTCCAACCACATCCAAACAACATTAAAGGTGCTTCGAAGCACTTTCTACGTAATTCCAACCACATCCAAACAACATTCAAGGTGCTTCGAAGCACTTTTTACGTAATTCCAACCACATCCAAACAGAATTAAAGGTGCTTCGAAGCACTTTCTACGTAATTCCAACCACATCCAAACAACATTCAAGGTGCTTCGAAGCACTTTCTACGTAATTCCAACCACATCCAAACAACATTAAAGGTGCTTCGAAGCACTTTCTACGTAATTCCAACCACATGCAAACAACATTCAAGGTGCTTCGAAGCACTTATTTCGTAATTCCAACTTCATCCAGACGACATTAAAGGTGCTTCGAAGCACTTTCTACGTAATTCCAACCACATCCAAACAACATCCAAGGTGCTTCGAAGCACTTTCTACGTAATTCCAACCACATCCAAACAACATTCAAGGTGCTTCGAAGCACTTTCTACGTAATTCCAACCACACCAAAACAACTTCCTAGGTGATTCGAAGCACTTTCTACGTAATTCCAACCACACCAAAACAACTTCCTAGGTGATTCGAAGCACTTTCTACGGAATTCCAACCGCACCAGAACAACTTCCTAGGTGATTCGAAGCACTTTCTACGTAATTCCAACCACACCAAAACAACTTCCTAGGTGATTCGAAGCACTTTCTACGTAATTCCAACCGCACCAAAACAACTTATTAGGTGATTCGAAGCACTTTCTACGTAATTCCAACCGCACCAGAACAACTTATTAGGTGATTCGAAGCACTTTCTACGTAATTCCAACCACACCAAAACAACTTCCTAGGTGATTCGAAGCACTTTCTACGTAATTCCAACCACACCAAAACAACTTCCTAGGTGATTCGAAGCACTTTCTACGTAATTCCAACCACACCAAAACAACTTATTAGGTGATTCGAAGCACTTTCTACGTAATTCCAACCACACCAAAACAACTTCCTAGGTGATTCGAAGCACTTTCTACGTAATTCCAACCACACCAAAACAACTTATTAGGTGATTCGAAGCACTTTCTACGTAGTTCCACCCGCACCAGAACAACTTATTAGGTGATTCGAAGCACTTTCTACGTAATTCCAACCACATGCAAACAACATTCAAGGTGCTTCGAAGCACTTTCTACGTAATTCCAACCACATCCAAACAACATTAAAGGTGCTTCGAAGCACTTTCTACGTAATTCCAACCACATGCAAACAACATTCAAGGTGCTTCGAAGCACTTATTTCGTAATTCCAACTTCATCCAGACGACATTAAAGGTGCTTCGAAGCACTTTCTACGTAATTCCAACCACATCCAAACAACATCCAAGGTGCTTCGAAGCACTTTCTACGTAATTCCAACCACATCCAAACAACATTCAAGGTGCTTCGAAGCACTTTCTACGTAATTCCAACCACACCAAAACAACTTATTAGGTGATTCGAAGCACTTTCTACGTAATTCCAACCACACCAAAACAACTTCCTAGGTGATTCGAAGCACTTTCTACGTAATTCCAACCACACCAAAACAACTTATTAGGTGATTCGAAGCACTTTCTACGTAGTTCCACCCGCACCAGAACAACTTATTAGGTGATTCGAAGCACTTTCTACGTAATTCCAACCGCACCAAAACAACTTCCTAGGTGATTCGAAGCACTTTCTACGTAATTCCAACCACACCACAACAACTTATTAGGTGATTCGAAGCACTTTCTACGTAATTCCAACCGCACCAAAACAACTTATTAGGTGATTCGAAGCACTTTCTACGTAATTCCAACCACACCAAAACAACTTATTAGGTGATTCGAAGCACTTTCTACGTAATTCCAACCGCACCAAAACAACTTCCTAGGTGATTCGAAGCACTTTCTACGTAATTCCAACCACACCAAAACAACTTCCTAGGTGATTCGAAGCACTTTCTACGGAATTCCAACCGCACCAGAACAACTTCCTAGGTGATTCGAAGCACTTTCTACGTAATTCCAACCACACCAAAACAACTTCCTAGGTGATTCGAAGCACTTTCTACGTAATTCCAACCGCACCAAAACAACTTATTAGGTGATTCGAAGCACTTTCTACGTAATTCCAACCGCACCAGAACAACTTATTAGGTGATTCGAAGCACTTTCTACGTAATTCCAACCACACCAAAACAACTTCCTAGGTGATTCGAAGCACTTTCTACGTAATTCCAACCACACCAAAACAACTTCCTAGGTGATTCGAAGCACTTTCTACGTAATTCCAACCACACCAAAACAACTTATTAGGTGATTCGAAGCACTTTCTACGTAATTCCAACCGCACCAAAACAACTTATTAGGTGATTCGAAGCACTTTCTACGTAGTTCCAACCACACCAAAACAACTTATTAGGTGATTCGAAGCACTTTCTACGTAATTCCAACCACACCAAAACAACTTCCTAGGTGATTCGAAGCACTTTCTACGTAATTCCAACCACACCAAAACAACTTATTAGGTGATTCAAAGCACTTTCTACGTAATTCCAACCACACCAAAACAACTTATTAGGTGATTCGAAGCACTTTCTACGTAGTTCCACCCGCACCAGAACAACTTATTAGGTGATTCGAAGCACTTTCTACGTAATTCCAACCGCACCAAAACAACTTCCTAGGTGATTCGAAGCACTTTCTACGTAATTCCAACCACACCACAACAACTTATTAGGTGATTCGAAGCACTTTCTACGTAATTCCAACCGCACCAAAACAACTTATTAGGTGATTCGAAGCACTTTCTACGTAATTCCAACCACACCAAAACAACTTATTAGGTGATTCGAAGCACTTTCTACGTAATTCCAACCACACCAAAACAACTTCCTAGGTGATTCGAAGCACTTTCTACGTAATTCCAACCACACCAAAACAACTTATTAGGTGATTCGAAGCACTTTCTACGTAATTCCAACCACACCAAAACAACTTATTAGGTGATTCGAAGCACTTTCTACGTAATTCCAACCGCACCAAAACAACTTATTAGGTGATTCGAAGCACTTTCTACGTAATTCCAACCACACCAAAACAACTTATTAGGTGATTCGAAGCACTTTCTACGTAATTCCAACCACACCAAAACAACTTCCTAGGTGATTCGAAGCACTTTCTACGTAATTCCAACCACACCAAAACAACTTATTAGGTGATTCGAAGCACTTTCTACGTAATTCCAACCACACCAAAACAACTTCCTAGGTGATTCGAAGCACTTTCTACGTAATTCCAACCACACCAAAACAACTTCCTAGGTGATTCGAAGCACTTTCTACGTAATTCCAACCACACCAAAACAACTTATTAGGTGATTCGAAGCACTTTCTACGTAATTCCAACCACACCAAAACAACTTATTAGGTGATTCGAAGCACTTTCTACGTAATTCCACCCGCACCGGAACAACTTATTAGGTGATTCGAAGCACTTTCTACGTAATTCCAACCGCACCAAAACAACTTCCTAGGTGATTCGAAGCACTTTCTACGTAATTCCAACCACACCACAACAACTTATTAGGTGATTCGAAGCACTTTCTACGTAATTCCAACCACACCAAAACAACTTCCTAGGTGATTCGAAGCACTTTCTACGTAATTCCAACCACACCACAACAACTTATTAGGTGATTCGAAGCACTTTCTACGTAATTCCAACCGCACCAAAACAACTTATTAGGTGATTCGAAGCACTTTCTACGTAATTCCAACCACACCAAAACAACTTATTAGGTGATTCGAAGCACTTTCTACGTAATTCCAACCACACCAAAACAACTTCCTAGGTGATTCGAAGCACTTTCTACGTAATTCCAACCACACCAAAACAACTTATTAGGTGATTCGAAGCACTTTCTACGTAATTCCAACCGCACCAAAACAACTTCCTAGGTGATTCGAAGCACTTTCTACGTAATTCCACCCGCACCAGAACAACTTATTAGGTGATTCGAAGCACTTTCTACGTAATTCCAACCACACCAAAACAACTTCCTAGGTGATTCGAAGCACTTTCTACGTAATTCCAACCACACCAAAACAACTTATTAGGTGATTCGAAGCACTTTCTACGTAATTCCAACCACACCAAAACAACTTATTAGGTGATTCGAAGCACTTTCTACGTAATTCCACCCGCACCGGAACAACTTATTAGGTGATTCGAAGCACTTTCTACGTAATTCCAACCGCACCAAAACAACTTCCTAGGTGATTCGAAGCACTTTCTACGTAATTCCAACCACACCACAACAACTTATTAGGTGATTCGAAGCACTTTCTACGTAATTCCAACCACACCAAAACAACTTCCTAGGTGATTCGAAGCACTTTCTACGTAATTCCAACCACACCAAAACAACTTATTAGGTGATTCAAAGCACTTTCTACGTAATTCCAACCACACCAAAACAACTTATTAGGTGATTCGAAGCACTTTCTACGTAATTCCAACCACACCAAAACAACTTATTAGGTGATTCGAAGCACTTTCTACGTAATTCCAACCACACCAAAACAACTTCCTAGGTGATTCGAAGCACTTTCTACGTAATTCCAACCACACCAAAACAACTTATTAGGTGATTCGAAGCACTTTCTACGTAATTCCAACCACACCAAAACAACTTCCTAGGTGATTCGAAGCACTTTCTACGTAATTCCAACCACACCAAAACAACTTCCTAGGTGATTCGAAGCACTTTCTACGTAATTCCAACCACACCAAAACAACTTATTAGGTGATTCGAAGCACTTTCTACGTAATTCCAACCACACCAAAACAACTTATTAGTGATTCGAAGCACTTTCTACGTAATTCCACCCGCACCGGAACAACTTATTAGGTGATTCGAAGCACTTTCTACGTAATTCCAACCGCACCAAAACAACTTCCTAGGTGATTCGAAGCACTTTCTACGTAATTCCAACCACACCACAACAACTTATTAGGTGATTCGAAGCACTTTCTACGTAATTCCAACACACCAAAACAACTTCCTAGGTGATTCGAAGCACTTTCTACGTAATTCAACCACACCACAACAACTTATTAGGTGATTCGAAGCACTTTCTACGTAATTCCAACCGCACCAAAACAACTTATTAGGTGATTCGAAGCACTTTCTACGTAATTCCAACCACACAAAACAACTTATTAGGTGATTCGAAGCACTTTCTACGTAATTCCAACCACACCAAAACAACTTATTAGGTGATTCGAAGCACTTTCTACGTAATTCCAACCGCACCAAAACAACTTATTAGGTGATTCGAAGCACTTTCTACGTAATTCCAACCGCACCAAAACAACTTATTAGGTGATTCGAAGCACTTTCTACGTAATTCCAACCACACCAAAACAACTTATTAGGTGATTCGAAGCACTTTCTACGTAATTCCAACCGCACCAAACAACTTCCTAGGTGATTCGAAGCACTTTCTACGTAATTCCACCCGCACCAGAACAACTTATTAGGTGATTCGAAGCACTTTCTACGTAATTCCAACCACACCAAAACAACTTCCTAGGTGATTCGAAGCACTTTCTACGTAATTCCAACCACACCAAAACAACTTATTAGGTGATTCGAAGCACTTTCTACGTAATTCCAACCACACCAAAACAACTTATTAGGTGATTCGAAGCACTTTCTACGTAATTCCACCCGCACCGGAACAACTTATTAGGTGATTCGAAGCACTTTCTACGTAATTCCAACCGCACCAAAACAACTTCCTAGGTGATTCGAAGCACTTTCTACGTAATTCCAACCACACCACAACAACTTATTAGGTGATTCGAAGCACTTTCTACGTAATTCCAACCACACCAAAACAACTTATTAGGTGATTCGAAGCACTTTCTACGTAATTCCAACCGCACCAAAACAACTTATTAGGTGATTCGAAGCACTTTCTACGTAATTCCAACCGCACCAAAACAACTTATTAGGTGATTCGAAGCACTTTCTACGTAATTCCAACCGCACCAAAAACAACTTATTAGGTGATTCGAAGCACTTTCTACGTAATTCCAACCACACCAAAACAACTTCCTAGGTGATTCGAAGCACTTTCTACGTAATTCCAACCACACCAAAACAACTTATTAGGTGATTCGAAGCACTTTCTACGTAATTCCAACCGCACCAAACAACTTATTAGGTGATTCGAAGCACTTTCTACGTAATTCCAACCACACCAAAACAACTTATTAGGTGATTCGAAGCACTTTCTACGTAATTCCAACCACACCAAAACAACTTATTAGGTGATTCGAAGCACTTTCTACGTAATTCCAACCACACCAAAACAACTTATTAGGTGATTCGAAGCACTTTCTACGTAATTCCAACCGCACCAAAACAACTTATTAGGTGATTCGAAGCACTTTCTACGTAATTCCAACCGCACCAAAACAACTTATAAGGTGATTCGAAGCACTTTCTACGTAATTCCAACACACCAAAACAACTTATTAGGTGATTCGAAGCACTTTCTACGTAATTCCAACCACACCAAAACAACTTATTAGGTGATTCGAAGCACTTTCTACGTAATTCCAACCGCACCAAAACAACTTCCTAGGTGATTCGAAGCACTTTCTACGTAATTCCAACCGCACCAAAACAACTTATTAGGTTATTCGAAGCACTTTCTACGTAATTCCAACCGCACCAAAACAACTCTAGGTGATTCGAAGCACTTTCTACGTAATTCCAACCGCACCAAAACAACTTATAAGGTGATTCGAAGCACTTTCTACGTAATTCCAACCACACCAAAACAACTTCCTAGGTGATTCGAAGCACTTTCTACGTAATTCCAACCACACCAAAACAACTTATTAGGTGATTCGAAGCACTTTCTACGTAATTCCAACCGCACCAAAACAACTTATAAGGTGATTCGAAGCACTTTCTACGTAATTCCAACCACACCAAAACAACTTATTAGGTGATTCGAAGCACTTTCTACGTAATTCCAACCACACCAAAACAACTTCCTAGGTGATTCGAAGCACTTTCTACGTAATTCCAACCGCACCAAAACAACTTATTAGGTGATTCGAAGCACTTTCTACGTAATTCCAACCACACCAAAACAACTTATTAGGTGATTCGAAGCACTTTCTACGTAATTCCAACCACACCAAAACAACTTCCTAGGTGATTCGAAGCACTTTCTACGTAATTCCAACCACACCAAAACAACTTCCTAGGTGATTCAAAGGACTTTCTACGTAATTCCAACCACACCAAAAAAACTTATTAGGTGATTCGAAGCACTTTCTACGTAATTCCAACCACACCAAAACAACTTCCTAGGTGATTCGAAGCACTTTCTACGTAGTTCCAACCACACCAAAACAACTTCCTAGGTGATTCAAAGGACTTTCTACGTAATTCCAACCACACCAAAAAAAACTTCCTAGGTGATTCGAAGCACTTTCTACGTAATTCCAACCACACCAAAACAACTTCCTAGGTGATTCAAAGGACTTTCTACGTAATTCCAACCACACCAAAAAAACTTATTAGGTGATTCGAAGCACTTTCTACGTAATTCCAACCACACCAAAACAACTATTAGGTGATTCGAAGCACTTTCTACGTAATTCCAACCGCACCAAAACAACTTATTAGGTGATTCGAAGCACTTTCTACGTAATTCCAACCACACCAAAACAACTTATTAGGTGATTCGAAGCACTTTCTACGTAATTCCAACCGCACCAAAACAACTTATTAGGTGATTCGAAGCACTTTCTACGTAATTCCAACCGCACCAAAACAACTTATTAGGTGATTCGAAGCACTTTCTACGTAATTCCAACCACACCAAAACAACTTATTAGGTGATTCGAAGCACTTTCTACGTAATTCCAACCGCACCAAAACAACTTATTAGGTGATTCGAAGCACTTTCTACGTAATTCCAACCACACCAAAACAACTTCCTAGGTGATTCAAAGGACTTTCTACGTAATTCCAACCACACCAAAAAAACTTATTAGGTGATTCGAAGCACTTTCTACGTAATTCCAACCGCACCAAAACAACTTATTAGGTGATTCGAAGCACTTTCTACGTAATTCCAACCACACCAAAACAACTTCCTAGGTGATTCAAAGGACTTTCTACGTAATTCCAACCACACCAAAAAAACTTATTAGGTGATTCGAAGCACTTTCTACGTAATTCCAACCACACCAAAACAACTTCCTAGGTGATTCAAAGGACTTTCTACGTAATTCCAACCACACCAAAAAAACTTATTAGGTGATTCGAAGCACTTTCTACGTAATTCCAACCACACCAAAACAACTTATTAGGTGATTCGAAGCACTTTCTACGTAATTCCAACCGCACCAAAACAACTTATTAGGTGATTCGAAGCACTTTCTACGTAATTCCAACCACACCAAAACAACTTATAAGGTGATTCGAAGCACTTTCTACGTAATTCCAACCACACCAAAACAACTTATTAGGTGATTCGAAGCACTTTCTACGTAATTCCAACCGCACCAAAACAACTTATTAGGTGATTCGAAGCACTTTCTACGTAATTCCAACCACACCAAAACAACTTATTAGGTGATTCGAAGCACTTTCTACGTAATTCCAACCGCACCAAAACAACTTATTAGGTGATTCGAAGCACTTTCTACGTAATTCCAACCACACCAAAACAACTTCCTAGGTGATTCAAAGGACTTTCTACGTAATTCCAACCACACCAAAACAACTTATTAGGTGATTCGAAGCACTTTCTACGTAATTCCAACCACACCAAAACAACTTCCTAGGTGATTCGAAGCACTTTCTACGTAGTTCCAACCACACCAAAACAACTTCCTAGGTGATTCAAAGGACTTTCTACGTAATTCCAACCACACCAAAAAAACTTCCTAGGTGATTCGAAGCACTTTCTACGTAATTCCAACCACACCAAAACAACTTCCTAGGTGATTCAAAGGACTTTCTACGTAATTCCAACCACACCAAAAAAACTTATTAGGTGATTCGAAGCACTTTCTACGTAATTCCAACCACACCAAAACAACTTATTAGGTGATTCGAAGCACTTTCTACGTAATTCCAACCGCACCAAAACAACTTATTAGGTGATTCGAAGCACTTTCTACGTAATTCCAACCACACCAAAACAACTTATTAGGTGATTCGAAGCACTTTCTACGTAATTCCAACCGCACCAAAACAACTTATTAGGTGATTCGAAGCACTTTCTACGTAATTCCAACCGCACCAAAACAACTTATTAGGTGATTCGAAGCACTTTCTACGTAATTCCAACCACACCAAAACAACTTATTAGGTGATTCGAAGCACTTACTACGTAATTCCAACCGCACCAAAACAACTTATTAGGTGATTCGAAGCACTTTCTACGTAATTCCAACCACACCAAAACAACTTCCTAGGTGATTCAAAGGACTTTCTACGTAATTCCAACCACACCAAAAAAACTTATTAGGTGATTCGAAGCACTTTCTACGTAATTCCAACCACACCAAAACAACTTCCTAGGTGATTCAAAGGACTTTCTACGTAGTTCCAACCACACCAAAACAACTTCCTAGGTGATTCAAAGGACTTTCTACGTAATTCCAACCACACCAAAAAAACTTCCTAGGTGATTCGAAGCACTTTCTACGTAATTCCAACCACACCAAAACAACTTCCTAGGTGATTCAAAGGACTTTCTACGTAATTCCAACCACACCAAAAAAACTTATTAGGTGATTCGAAGCACTTTCTACGTAATTCCAACCACACCAAAACAACTTATTAGGTGATTCGAAGCACTTTCTACGTAATTCCAACCGCACCAAAACAACTTATTAGGTGATTCGAAGCACTTTCTACGTAATTCCAACCACACCAAAACAACTTATAAGGTGATTCGAAGCACTTTCTACGTAATTCCAACCACACCAAAACAACTTATTAGGTGATTCGAAGCACTTTCTACGTAATTCCAACCGCACCAAAACAACTTATTAGGTGATTCGAAGCACTTTCTACGTAATTCCAACCACACCAAAACAACTTATTAGGTGATTCGAAGCACTTTCTACGTAATTCCAACCGCACCAAAACAACTTATTAGGTGATTCGAAGCACTTTCTACGTAATTCCAACCACACCAAAACAACTTCCTAGGTGATTCAAAGGACTTTCTACGTAATTCCAACCACACCAAAAAAACTTATTAGGTGATTCGAAGCACTTTCTACGTAATTCCAACCGCACCAAAACAACTTATTAGGTGATTCGAAGCACTTTCTACGTAATTCCAACCACACCAAAACAACTTCCTAGGTGATTCAAAGGACTTTCTACGTAATTCCAACCACACCAAAAAAACTTATTAGGTGATTCGAAGCACTTTCTACGTAATTCCAACCGCACCAAAACAACTTATAAGGTGATTCGAAGCACTTTCTACGTAATTCCAACCGCACCAAAACAACTTATAAGGTGATTCGAAGCACTTTCTACGTAATTCCAACCACACCAAAACAACTTATTAGGTGATTCGAAGCACTTTCTACGTAATTCCAACCACACCAAAACAACTTATTAGGTGATTCGAAGCACTTTCTACGTAATTCCAACCACACCAAAACAACTTATTAGGTGATTCGAAGCACTTTCTACGTAATTCCAACCGCACCAAAACAACTTATTAGGTGATTCGAAGCACTTTCTACGTAATTCCAACCGCACCAAAACAACTTATAAGGTGATTCGAAGCACTTTCTACGTAATTCCAACCACACCAAAACAACTTCCTAGGTGATTCGAAGCACTTTCTACGTAATTCCAACCGCACCAAAACAACTTATTAGGTGATTCGAAGCACTTTCTACGTAATTCCAACCACACCAAAACAACTTATTAGGTGATTCGAAGCACTTTCTACGTAATTCCAACCACACCAAAACAACTTCCTAGGTGATTCGAAGCACTTTCTACGTAATTCCAACCACACCAAAACAACTTCCTAGGTGATTCAAAGGACTTTCTACGTAATTCCAACCACACCAAAAAAACTTATTAGGTGATTCGAAGCACTTTCTACGTAATTCCAACCACACCAAAACAACTTCCTAGGTGATTCGAAGCACTTTCTACGTAGTTCCAACCACACCAAAACAACTTCCTAGGTGATTCAAAGGACTTTCTACGTAATTCCAACCACACCAAAAAAACTTCCTAGGTGATTCGAAGCACTTTCTACGTAATTCCAACCACACCAAAACAACTTCCTAGGTGATTCAAAGGACTTTCTACGTAATTCCAACCACACCAAAACAACTTATTAGGTGATTCGAAGCACTTTCTACGTAATTCCAACCACACCAAAACAACTTATAAGGTGATTCGAAGCACTTTCTACGTAATTCCAACCACACCAAAACAACTTATTAGGTGATTCGAAGCACTTTCTACGTAATTCCAACCGCACCAAAACAACTTATTAGGTGATTCGAAGCACTTTCTACGTAATTCCAACCACACCAAAACAACTTCCTAGGTGATTCGAAGCACTTTCTACGTAATTCCAACCACACCAAAACAACTTCCTAGGTGATTCAAAGGACTTTCTACGTAATTCCAACCACACCAAAACAACTTATTAGGTGATTCGAAGCACTTTCTACGTAATTCCAACCACACCAAAACAACTTATTAGGTGATTCGAAGCACTTTCTACGTAATTCCAACCACACCAAAACAACTTATTAGGTGATTCGAAGCACTTTCTACGTAATTCCAACCGCACCAAAACAACTTATTAGGTGATTCGAAGCACTTTCTACGTAATTCCAACCACACCAAAACAACTTCCTAGGTGATTCGAAGCACTTTCTACGTAATTCCAACCACACCAAAACAACTTATTAGGTGATTCGAAGCACTTTCTACGTAATTCCAACCACACCAAAACAACTTACTAGGTGATTCGAAGCACTTTCTACGTAATTCCAACCACACCAAAACAACTTATTAGGTGATTCGAAGCACTTTCTACGTAATTCCAACCGCACCAAAACAACTTATTAGGTGATTCGAAGCACTTTCTACGTAATTCCAACCACACCAAAACAACTTATTAGGTGATTCGAAGCACTTTCTACGTAATTCCAACCACACCAAAACAACTTATTAGGTGATTCGAAGCACTTTCTACGTAATTTCAACCACACCAAAACAACTTATTAGGTGATTCGAAGCACTTTCTACGTAATTCCAACCGCACCAAAACAACTTATAAGGTGATTCGAAGCACTTTCTACGTAGTTCCAACCACACCAAAACAACTTCCTAGGTGATTCGAAGCACTTTCTACGTAATTCCAACCACACCAAAACAACTTATTAGGTGATTCGAAGCACTTTCTACGTAATTCCAACCGCACCAAAACAACTTATTAGGTGATTCGAAGCACTTTCTACGTAATTCCAACCACACCAAAACAACTTATTAGGTGATTCGAAGCACTTTCTACGTAATTCCAACCACACCAAAACAACTTCCTAGGTGATTCGAAGCACTTTCTACGTAATTCCAACCGCACCAAAACAACTTATAAGGTGATTCGAAGCACTTTCTACGTAATTCCAACCACACCAAAACAACTTATTAGGTGATTCGAAGCACTTTCTACGTAATTTCAACCACACCAAAACAACTTATTAGGTGATTCGAAGCACTTTCTACGTAATTCCAACCGCACCAAAACAACTTATAAGGTGATTCGAAGCACTTTCTACGTAGTTCCAACCACACCAAAACAACTTCCTAGGTGATTCGAAGCACTTTCTACGTAATTCCAACCACACCAAAACAACTTATTAGGTGATTCGAAGCACTTTCTACGTAATTTAAACCGCACCAAAACAACTTATAAGGTGATTCGAAGCACTTTCTACGTAATTCCAACCACACCAAAACAACTTATTAGGTGATTCGAAGCACTTTCTACGTAATTCCAACCGCACCAAAACAACTTATTAGGTGATTCGAAGCACTTTCTACGTAATTCCAACCACACCAAAACAACTTATTAGGTGATTCGAAGCACTTTCTACGTAATTCCAACCACACCAAAACAACTTATTAGGTGATTCGAAGCACTTTCTACGTAATTCCAACCGCACCAAAACAACTTATTAGGTGATTCGAAGCACTTTCTACGTAATTCCAACCACACCAAAACAACTTATTAGGTGATTCGAAGCACTTTCTACGTAATTTCAACCACACCAAAACAACTTATTAGGTGATTCGAAGCACTTTCTACGTAATTCCAACCGCACCAAAACAACTTATAAGGTGATTCGAAGCACTTTCTACGTAGTTCCAACCACACCAAAACAACTTCCTAGGTGATTCGAAGCACTTTCTACGTAATTCCAACCACACCAAAACAACTTATTAGGTGATTCGAAGCACTTTCTACGTAATTTAAACCGCACCAAAACAACTTATAAGGTGATTCGAAGCACTTTCTACGTAATTCCAACCACACCAAAACAACTTATTAGGTGATTCGAAGCACTTTCTACGTAATTCCAACCACACCAAAACAACTTATTAGGTGATTCGAAGCACTTTCTACGTAATTCCAACCACACCAAAACAACTTCCTAGGTGATTCGAAGCACTTTCTACGTAATTCCAACCACACCAAAACAACTTATTAGGTGATTCGAAGCACTTTCTACGTAATTCCAACCACACCAAAACAACTTATTAGGTGATTCGAAGCACTTTCTACGTAGTTCCAACCACACCAAAACAACTTCCTAGGTGATTCGAAGCACTTTCTACGTAATTCCAACCGCACCAAAACAACTTATTAGGTGATTCGAAGCACTTTCTACGTAATTCCAACCACACCAAAACAACTTATTAGGTGATTCGAAGCACTTTCTACGTAATTCCAACCGCACCAAAACAACTTATTAGGTGATTCGAAGCACTTTCTACGTAATTCCAACCGCACCAAAACAACTTATAAGGTGATTCGAAGCACTTTCTACGTAATTCCAACCGCACCAAAACAACTTATTAGGTGATTCGAAGCACTTTCTACGTAATTTAAACCGCACCAAAACAACTTATTAGGTGATTCGAAGCACTTTCTACGTAATTTAAACCGCACCAAAACAACTTATAAGGTGATTCAAAGGACTTTCTACGTAATTCCAACCACACCAAAACAACTTATTAGGTGATTCGAAGCACTTTCTACGTAATTCCAACCGCACCAAAACAACTTATTAGGTGATTCGAAGCACTTTCTACGTAATTTAAACCGCACCAAAAAAACTTCCTAGGTGATTCGAAGCACTTTCTACGTAATTCCAACCACACCAAAACAACTTCCTAGGTGATTCAAAGGACTTTCTACGTAATTCCAACCACACCAAAACAACTTATTAGGTGATTCGAAGCACTTTCTACGTAATTCCAACCACACCAAAACAACTTCCTAGGTGATTCGAAGCACTTTCTACGTAATTCCAACCACACCAAAACAACTTATTAGGTGATTCGAAGCACTTTCTACGTAATTCCAACCACACCAAAACAACTTATTAGGTGATTCGAAGCACTTTCTACGTAATTCCAACCGCACCAAAACAACTTATTAGGTGATTCGAAGCACTTTCTACGTAATTCCAACCACACCAAAACAACTTCCTAGGTGATTCGAAGCACTTTCTACGTAATTCCAACCACACCAAAACAACTTATTAGGTGATTCGAAGCACTTTCTACGTAATTCCAACCACACCAAAACAACTTATTAGGTGATTCGAAGCACTTTCTACGTAATTCCAACCGCACCAAAACAACTTCCTAGGTGATTCGAAGCACTTTCTACGTAATTCCAACCGCACCAAAACAACTTATTAGTTTATTCGAAGCACTTTCTACGTAATTCCAACCGCACCAAAACAACTTCCTAGGTGATTCGAAGCACTTTCTACGTAATTCCAACCGCACCAAAACAACTTATTAGGTGATTCGAAGCACTTTCTACGTAATTCCAACCGCACCAAAACAACTTATAAGGTGATTCGAAGCACTTTCTACGTAATTCCAACCACACCAAAACAACTTCCTAGGTGATTCGAAGCACTTTCTACGTAATTCCAACCACACCAAAACAACTTATTAGGTGATTCGAAGCACTTTCTACGTAATTCCAACCACACCAAAACAACTTCCTAGGTGATTCGAAGCACTTTCTACGTAATTCCAACCACACCAAAACAACTTATTAGGTGATTCGAAGCACTTTCTACGTAATTCCAACCGCACCAAAACAACTTATTAGGTGATTCGAAGCACTTTCTACGTAATTCCAACCGCACCAAAACAACTTCCTAGGTGATTCGAAGCACTTTCTACGTAATTCCAACCACACCAAAACAACTTCCTAGGTGATTCGAAGCACTTTCTACGTAATTCCAACCGCACCAAAACAACTTATAAGGTGATTCGAAGCACTTTCTACGTAATTCCAACCACACCAAAACAACTTCCTAGGTGATTCGAAGCACTTTCTACGTAATTCCAACCACACCAAAACAACTTATTAGGTGATTCGAAGCACTTTCTACGTAATTCCAACCACACCAAAACAACTTCCTAGGTGATTCGAAGCACTTTCTACGTAATTCCAACCGCACCAAAACAACTTATTAGGTGATTCGAAGCACTTTCTACGTAATTCCAACCGCACCAAAACAACTTATAAGGTGATTCGAAGCACTTTCTACGTAATTCCAACCACACCAAAACAACTTCCTAGGTGATTCGAAGCACTTTCTACGTAATTCCAACCACACCAAAACAACTTATAAGGTGATTCGAAGCACTTTCTACGTAATTCCAACCACACCAAAACAACTTCCTAGGTGATTCGAAGCACTTTCTACGTAATTCCAACCACACCAAAACAACTTATTAGGTGATTCGAAGCACTTTCTACGTAATTCCAACCACACCAAAACAACTTATTAGGTGATTCGAAGCACTTTCTACGTAATTCCAACCGCACCAAAACAACTTATTAGGTGATTCGAAGCACTTTCTACGTAATTCCAACCGCACCAAAACAACTTATAAGGTGATTCGAAGCACTTTCTACGTAATTCCAACCACACCAAAACAACTTATTAGGTGATTCGAAGCACTTTCTACGTAATTCCAACCACACCAAAACAACTTATTAGGTGATTCGAAGCACTTTCTACGTAATTCCAACCGCACCAAAACAACTTCCTAGGTGATTCGAAGCACTTTCTACGTAATTCCAACCGCACCAAAACAACTTATTAGGTGATTCGAAGCACTTTCTACGTAATTCCAACCGCACCAAAACAACTTATAAGGTGATTCGAAGCACTTTCTACGTAATTCCAACCACACCAAAACAACTTCCTAGGTGATTCGAAGCACTTTCTACGTAATTCCAACCACACCAAAACAACTTATTAGGTGATTCGAAGCACTTTCTACGTAATTCCAACCGCACCAAAACAACTTATTAGGTGATTCGAAGCACTTTCTACGTAATTCCAACCGCACCAAAACAACTTATAAGGTGATTCGAAGCACTTTCTACGTAATTCCAACCGCACCAAAACAACTTATTAGGTGATTCGAAGCACTTTCTACGTAATTCCAACCACACCAAAACAACTTATTAGGTGATTCGAAGCACTTTCTACGTAATTCCAACCACACCAAAACAACTTATTAGGTGATTCGAAGCACTTTCTACGTAATTCCAACCACACCAAAACAACTTATTAGGTGATTCGAAGCACTTTCTACGTAATTCCAACCGCACCAAAACAACTTCCTAGGTGATTCGAAGCACTTTCTACGTAATTCCAACCACACCAAAACAACTTATTAGGTGATTCGAAGCACTTTCTACGTAATTCCAACCGCACCAAAACAACTTATAAGGTGATTCGAAGCACTTTCTACGTAATTCCAACCGCACCAAAACAACTTATTAGGTGATTCGAAGCACTTTCTACGTAATTCCAACCACACCAAAACAACTTATAAGGTGATTCGAAGCACTTTCTACGTAATTCCAACCGCACCAAAACAACTTATTAGGTGATTCGAAGCACTTTCTACGTAATTCCAACCACACCAAAACAACTTATTAGGTGATTCGAAGCACTTTCTACGTAATTCCAACCACACCAAAACAACTTATTAGGTGATTCGAAGCACTTTCTACGTAATTCCAACCACACCAAAACAACTTATTAGGTGATTCGAAGCACTTTCTACGTAATTCCAACCGCACCAAAACAACTTCCTAGGTGATTCGAAGCACTTTCTACGTAATTCCAACCACACCAAAACAACTTATTAGGTGATTCGAAGCACTTTCTACGTAATTCCAACCGCACCAAAACAACTTATAAGGTGATTCGAAGCACTTTCTACGTAATTCCAACCACACCAAAACAACTTCCTAGGTGATTCGAAGCACTTTCTACGTAATTCCAACCACACCAAAACAACTTATTAGGTGATTCGAAGCACTTTCTACGTAATTCCAACCGCACCAAAACAACTTATTAGGTGATTCGAAGCACTTTCTACGTAATTCCAACCGCACCAAAACAACTTATAAGGTGATTCGAAGCACTTTCTACGTAATTCCAACCACACCAAAACAACTTCCTAGGTGATTCGAAGCACTTTCTACGTAATTCCAACCACACCAAAACAACTTATTAGGTGATTCGAAGCACTTTCTACGTAATTCCAACCGCACCAAAACAACTTATTAGGTGATTCGAAGCACTTTCTACGTAATTCCAACCACATCAATACAACTTATTAGGTGATTCGAAGCACTTTCTACGTAATTCCAACCACACCAAAACAACTTATTAGGTGATTCGAAGCACTTTCTACGTAATTCCAACCACACCAAAACAACTTATTAGGTGATTCGAAGCACTTTCTACGTAATTCCAACCACATCAATACAACTTATTAGGTGATTCGAAGCACTTTCTACGTAATTCCAACCGCACCAAAACAACTTATTAGGTGATTCGAAGCACTTTCTACGTAATTCCAACCACACCAAAACAACTTATTAGGTGATTCGAAGCACTTTCTACGTAATTCCAACCACACCAAAACAACTTATTAGGTGATTCGAAGCACTTTCTACGTAATTCCAACCGCACCAAAACAACTTATTAGGTGATTCGAAGCACTTTCTACGTAATTCCAACCGCACCAAAACAACTTATAAGGTGATTCGAAGCACTTTCTACGTAATTCCAACCGCACCAAAACAACTTATTAGGTGATTCGAAGCACTTTCTACGTAATTCCAACCACACCAAAACAACTTATTAGGTGATTCGAAGCACTTTCTACGTAATTCCAACCACACCAAAACAACTTATTAGGTGATTCGAAGCACTTTCTACGTAATTCCAACCACACCAAAACAACTTATTAGGTGATTCGAAGCACTTTCTACGTAATTCCAACCGCACCAAAACAACTTCCTAGGTGATTCGAAGCACTTTCTACGTAATTCCAACCACACCAAAACAACTTATTAGGTGATTCGAAGCACTTTCTACGTAATTCCAACCGCACCAAAACAACTTATAAGGTGATTCGAAGCACTTTCTACGTAATTCCAACCACACCAAAACAACTTCCTAGGTGATTCGAAGCACTTTCTACGTAATTCCAACCACACCAAAACAACTTATTAGGTGATTCGAAGCACTTTCTACGTAATTCCAACCGCACCAAAACAACTTATTAGGTGATTCGAAGCACTTTCTACGTAATTCCAACCGCACCAAAACAACTTATAAGGTGATTCGAAGCACTTTCTACGTAATTCCAACCACACCAAAACAACTTCCTAGGTGATTCGAAGCACTTTCTACGTAATTCCAACCACACCAAAACAACTTATTAGGTGATTCGAAGCACTTTCTACGTAATTCCAACCGCACCAAAACAACTTATTAGGTGATTCGAAGCACTTTCTACGTAATTCCAACCACACCAAAACAACTTCCTAGGTGATTCGAAGCACTTTCTACGTAATTCCAACCACACCAAAACAACTTCCTAGGTGATTCAAAGGACTTTCTACGTAATTCCAACCACACCAAAAAAACTTATTAGGTGATTCGAAGCACTTTCTACGTAATTCCAACCACACCAAAACAACTTCCTAGGTGATTCAAAGGACTTTCTACGTAATTCCAACCACACCAAAACAACTTATTAGGTGATTCGAAGCACTTTCTACGTAATTCCAACCGCACCAAAACAACTTATTAGGTGATTCGAAGCACTTTCTACGTAATACCAACCACACCAAAACAACTTCCTAGGTGATTCGAAGCACTTTCTACGTAATTCCAACCACACCAAAACAACTTATTAGGTGATTCGAAGCACTTTCTACGTAATTCCAACCGCACCAAAACAACTTATAAGGTGATTCGAAGCACTTTCTACGTAATTCCAACCACACCAAAACAACTTCCTAGGTGATTCGAAGCACTTTCTACGTAGTTCCAACCACACCAAAACAACTTCCTAGGTGATTCAAAGGACTTTCTACGTAATTCCAACCACACCAAAAAAACTTCCTAGGTGATTCGAAGCACTTTCTACGTAATTCCAACCACACCAAAACAACTTCCTAGGTGATTCAAAGGACTTTCTACGTAATTCCAACCACACCAAAACAACTTATTAGGTGATTCGAAGCACTTTCTACGTAATTCCAACCGCACCAAAACAACTTATTAGGTGATTCGAAGCACTTTCTACGTAATTCCAACCACACCAAAACAACTTCCTAGGTGATTCGAAGCACTTTCTACGTAATTCCAACCACACCAAAACAACTTCCTAGGTGATTCAAAGGACTTTCTACGTAATTCCAACCACACCAAAAAAACTTATTAGGTGATTCGAAGCACTTTCTACGTAATTCCAACCACACCAAAACAACTTATTAGGTGATTCGAAGCACTTTCTACGTAATTCCAACCGCACCAAAACAACTTATAAGGTGATTCGAAGCACTTTCTACGTAATTCCAACCGCACCAAAACAACTTATTAGGTGATTCGAAGCACTTTCTACGTAATTCCAACCACACCAAAACAACTTATTAGGTGATTCGAAGCACTTTCTACGTAATTCCAACCACACCAAAACAACTTATTAGGTGATTCGAAGCACTTTCTACGTAATTCCAACCACACCAAAACAACTTATTAGGTGATTCGAAGCACTTTCTACGTAATTCCAACCGCACCAAAACAACTTCCTAGGTGATTCGAAGCACTTTCTACGTAATTCCAACCACACCAAAACAACTTATTAGGTGATTCGAAGCACTTTCTACGTAATTCCAACCGCACCAAAACAACTTATAAGGTGATTCGAAGCACTTTCTACGTAATTCCAACCGCACCAAAACAACTTATTAGGTGATTCGAAGCACTTTCTACGTAATTCCAACCACACCAAAACAACTTATTAGGTGATTCGAAGCACTTTCTACGTAATTCCAACCACACCAAAACAACTTATAAGGTGATTCGAAGCACTTTCTACGTAATTCCAACCGCACCAAAACAACTTATTAGGTGATTCGAAGCACTTTCTACGTAATTCCAACCACACCAAAACAACTTATTAGGTGATTCGAAGCACTTTCTACGTAATTCCAACCACACCAAAACAACTTATTAGGTGATTCGAAGCACTTTCTACGTAATTCCAACCACACCAAAACAACTTATTAGGTGATTCGAAGCACTTTCTACGTAATTCCAACCGCACCAAAACAACTTATTAGGTGATTCGAAGCACTTTCTACGTAATTCCAACCGCACCAAAACAACTTATAAGGTGATTCGAAGCACTTTCTACGTAATTCCAACCGCACCAAAACAACTTATTAGGTGATTCGAAGCACTTTCTACGTAATTCCAACCACACCAAAACAACTTATTAGGTGATTCGAAGCACTTTCTACGTAATTCCAACCACACCAAAACAACTTATTAGGTGATTCGAAGCACTTTCTACGTAATTCCAACCACACCAAAACAACTTATTAGGTGATTCGAAGCACTTTCTACGTAATTCCAACCGCACCAAAACAACTTCCTAGGTGATTCGAAGCACTTTCTACGTAATTCCAACCACACCAAAACAACTTATTAGGTGATTCGAAGCACTTTCTACGTAATTCCAACCGCACCAAAACAACTTATAAGGTGATTCGAAGCACTTTCTACGTAATTCCAACCACACCAAAACAACTTCCTAGGTGATTCGAAGCACTTTCTACGTAATTCCAACCACACCAAAACAACTTATTAGGTGATTCGAAGCACTTTCTACGTAATTCCAACCGCACCAAAACAACTTATTAGGTGATTCGAAGCACTTTCTACGTAATTCCAACCGCACCAAAACAACTTATAAGGTGATTCGAAGCACTTTCTACGTAATTCCAACCACACCAAAACAACTTCCTAGGTGATTCGAAGCACTTTCTACGTAATTCCAACCACACCAAAACAACTTATTAGGTGATTCGAAGCACTTTCTACGTAATTCCAACCGCACCAAAACAACTTATTAGGTGATTCGGAGCACTTTTTACGTAATTCCAACCACACCAAAACAACTTCTAAGGTGGTTCGGAGCACTTTTTACGTAATTCCAACCACACCAAAACAATTTCTAAGGTGATTCGGAGCACTTTTTACGTAATTCCAACCACACCAAAACAATTTCTAAGGTGTTTCGGAGCACTTTTTACGTAATTCCAACCACACCAAAACAATTTCTAAGGTGATTCGGAGCACTTTTTACGTAATTCCAACCACACCAAAACAACTTCTAAGGTGTTTCGGAGCACTTTTTACGTAATTCCAACCACACCAAAACAACTTCTAAGGTGTTTCGGAGCACTTTTTACGTAATTCCAACCACACCAAAACAATTTCTAAGGTGTTTCGGAGCACTTTTTACGTAATTCCAACCACACCAAAACAACTTCTAAGGTGGTTCGGAGCACTTTTTACGTAATTCCAACCACACCAAAACAACTTCTAAGGTGGTTCAGAGCACTTTTTACGTAATTCCAACCACACCAAAACAACTTCTAAGGTGGTTCGGAGCACTTTTTACGTAATTCCAACCACACCAAAACAACTTCTAAGGTGGTTCGGAGCACTTTTTACGTAATTCCAACCACACCAAAACAATTTCTAAGGTGATTCGGAGCACTTTTTACGTAATTCCAACCACACCAAAACAACTTCTAAGGTGGTTCGGAGCACTTTTTACGTAATTCCAACCACACCAAAACAACTTCTAAGGTGGTTCGGAGCACGTTTTACGTAATTCCAACCACACCAAAACAACTTCTAAGGTGGTTCAGAGCACTTTTTACGTAATTCCAACCACACCAAAACAACTTCTAAGGTGGTTCGGAGCACTTTTTACGTAATTCCAACCACACCAAAACAACTTCTAAGGTGGTTCGGAGCACTTTTTACGTAATTCCAACCACACCAAAACAATTTCTAAGGTGTTTCGGAGCACTTTTTACGTAATTCCAACCACACCAAAACAATTTCTAAGGTGATTCGGAGCACTTTTTACGTAATTCCAACAACACCAAAACAACTTCTATGGTGGTTCGGAGCAATTTTTACGTAATTCCAACCACACCAAAACAACTTCTAAGGTGGTTCAGAGCACTTTTTACGTAATTCCAACCACACCAAAACAACTTCTAAGGTGGTTCGGAGCACTTTTTACGTAATTCCAACCACACCAAAACAACTTCTAAGGTGTTTCGGAGCACTTTTTACGTAATTCCAACCACACCAAAACAATTTCTAAGGTGTTTCGGAGCACTTTTTACGTAATTCCAACCACACCAAAACAATTTCTAAGGTGATTCGGAGCACTTTTTACGTAATTCCAACAACACCAAAACAACTTCTATGGTGGTTCGGAGCAATTTTTACGTAATTCCAACCACACCAAAACAACTTCTAAGGTGGTTCGGAGCACTTTTTACGTAATTCCAACCACACCAAAACAACTTCTAAGGTGGTTCGGAGCACTTTTTACGTAATTCCAACAACACCAAAACAACTTCTATGGTGGTTCGGAGCACTTTTTACGTAATTCCAACAACACCAAAACAACTTCTAAGGTGGTTCGGAGCACTTTTTACGTAATTCCAACCACACCAAAACAACTTCTAAGGTGGTTCAGAGCACTTTTTACGTAATTCCAACCACACCAAAACAACTTCTAAGGTGGTTCGGAGCACTTTTTACGTAATTCCAACCACACCAAAACAACTTTTAAGGTGGTTCGGAGCACTTTTTACGTAATTCCAACCACACCAAAACAACTTCTAAGGTGTTTCTGAGCACTTTTTACGTAATTCCAACCAAACCAAAACAATTTCTAAGGTGTTTCGGAGCACTTTTTACGTAATTCCAACCACACCAAAACAATTTCTAAGGTGTTTCGGAGCACTTTTTACGTAATTCCAACCACACCAAAACAATTTCTAAGGTGATTCGGAGCACTTTTTACGTAATTCCAACCACACCAAAACAACTTCTAAGGTGTTTCGGAGCACTTTTTACGTAATTCCAACCACACCAAAACAACTTCTAAGGTGGTTCAGAGCACTTTTTACGTAATTCCAACCACACCAAAACAACTTCTAAGGTGGTTCGGAGCACTTTTTACGTAATTCCAACCACACCAAAACAACTTCTAAGGTGGTTCGGAGCACTTTTTACGTAATTCCAACCACACCAAAACAACTTCTAAGGTGGTTCAGAGCACTTTTTACGTAATTCCAACCACACCAAAACAACTTCTAAGGTGGTTCGGAGCACTTTTTACGTAATTCCAACCACACCAAAACAACTTCTAAGGTGGTTCGGAGCACGTTTTACGTAATTCCAACCACACCAAAACAACTTCTAAGGTGGTTCAGAGCACTTTTTACGTAATTCCAACCACACCAAAACAACTTCTAAGGTGGTTCGGAGCACTTTTTACGTAATTCCAACCACACCAAAACAACTTCTAAGGTGGTTCGGAGCACTTTTTACGTAATTCCAACCACACCAAAACAACTTCTAAGGTGATTCGGAGCACTTTTTACGTAATTCCAACCACACCAAAACAACTTTTAAGGTGGTTCGGAGCACTTTTTACGTAATTCCAACCACACCAAAACAACTTCTAAGGTGTTTCGGAGCACTTTTTACGTAATTCCAACCAAACCAAAACAATTTCTAAGGTGTTTCGGAGCACTTTTTACGTAATTCCAACCACACCAAAACAATTTCTAAGGTGATTCGGAGCACTTTTTACGTAATTCCAACCACACCAAAACAATTTCTAAGGTGATTCGGAGCACTTTTTACGTAATTCCAACCACACCAAAACAACTTCTAAGGTGTTTCGGAGCACTTTTTACGTAATTCCAACCACACCAAAACAACTTCTAAGGTGGTTCAGAGCACTTTTTACGTAATTCCAACCACACCAAAACAACTTCTAAGGTGGTTCGGAGCACTTTTTACGTAATTCCAACCACACCAAAACAACTTCTAAGGTGGTTCGGAGCACTTTTTACGTAATTCCAACCACACCAAAACAACTTCTAAGGTGGTTCAGAGCACTTTTTACGTAATTCCAACCACACCAAAACAACTTCTAAGGTGGTTCGGAGCACGTTTTACGTAATTCCAACCACACCAAAACAACTTCTAAGGTGGTTCAGAGCACTTTTTACGTAATTCCAACCACACCAAAACAACTTCTAAGGTGGTTCGGAGCACTTTTTACGTAATTCCAACCACACCAAAACAACTTCTAAGGTGTTTCGGAGCACTTTTTACGTAATTCCAACCACACCAAAACAACTTCTAAGGTGGTTCAGAGCACTTTTTACGTAATTCCAACCACACCAAAACAACTTCTAAGGTGGTTCAGAGCACTTTTTACGTAATTCCAACCACACCAAAACAACTTCTAAGGTGGTTCGGAGCACTTTTTACGTAATTCCAACCACACCAAAACAACTTCTAAGGTGGTTCAGAGCACTTTTTACGTAATTCCAACCACACCAAAACAACTTCTAAGGTGGTTCGGAGCACTTTTTACGTAATTCCAACCACACCAAAACAACTTCTAAGGTGGTTCGGAGCACTTTTTACGTAATTCCAACCACACCAAAACAACTTCTAAGGTGGTTCGGAGCACGTTTTACGTAATTCCAACCACACCAAAACAACTTCTAAGGTGGTTCAGAGCACTTTTTACGTAATTCCAACCACACCAAAACAACTTCTTAGATGGTTCGGAGCACTTTTTACGTAATTCCAACCACACCAAAACAACTTCTAAGGTGGTTCGGAGCACTTTTTACGTAATTCCAACCACACCAAAACAACTTCTAAGGTGGTTCAGAGCACTTTTTACGTAATTCCAACCACACCAAAACAACTTCTTAGATGGTTCGGAGCACTTTTTACGTAATTCCAACCACACCAAAACAACTTCTAAGGTGATTCGGAGCACTTTTTACGTAATTCCAACCACACCAAAACAACTTCTAAGGTGGTTCGGAGCACTTTTTACGTAATTCCAACAACACCAAAACAACTTCTAAGGTGGTTCGGAGCACTTTTTACGTAATTCCAACCACACCAAAACAACTTCTAAGGTGGTTCAGAGCACTTTTTACGTAATTCCAACCACACCAAAACAACTTCTAAGGTGGTTCGGAGCACTTTTTACGTAATTCCAACCACACCAAAACAACTTTTAAGGTGGTTCGGAGCACTTTTTACGTAATTCCAACCACACCAAAACAACTTCTAAGGTGTTTCGGAGCACTTTTTACGTAATTCCAACCAAACCAAAACAATTTCTAAGGTGTTTCGGAGCACTTTTTACGTAATTCCAACCACACCAAAACAATTTCTAAGGTGTTTCGGAGCACTTTTTACGTAATTCCAACCACACCAAAACAATTTCTAAGGTGATTCGGAGCACTTTTTACGTAATTCCAACCACACCAAAACAACTTCTAAGGTGTTTCGGAGCACTTTTTACGTAATTCCAACCACACCAAAACAACTTCTAAGGTGGTTCGGAGCACTTTTTACGTAATTCCAACCACACCAAAACAACTTCTAAGGTGGTTCGGAGCACTTTTTACGTAATTCCAACCACACCAAAACAACTTCTAAGGTGGTTCGGAGCACTTTTTACGTAATTCCAACCACACCAAAACAACTTCTAAGGTGGTTCGGAGCACTTTTTACGTAATTCCAACCACACCAAAACAATTTCTAAGGTGATTCGGAGCACTTTTTACGTAATTCCAACCACACCAAAACAACTTCCAAGGTGGTTCGGAGCACTTTTTACGTAATTCCAACCACACCAAAACAACTTCTAAGGTGGTTCGGAGCACTTTTTACGTAATTCCAACCACACCAAAACAACTTCTAAGGTGGTTCAGAGCACTTTTTACGTAATTCCAACCACACCAAAACAACTTCTAAGGTGGTTCGGAGCACTTTTTACGTAATTCCAACCACACCAAAACAACTTCTAAGGTGGTTCGAAGCAATTTTTACGTAATTCCAACCACACCAAAACAATTTCTAAGGTGATTCGGAGCACTTTTTACGTAATTCCAACCACACCAAAACAACTTCTAAGGTGTTTCGGAGCACTTTTTACGTAATTCCAACCACACCAAAACAACTTCTAAGGTGGTTCGGAGCACTTTTTACGTAATTCCAACCACACCAAAACAACTTCTAGGTGGTTCGGAGCACGTTTTACGTAATTCCAACCACACCAAAACAACTTCTAAGGTGGTTCAGAGCACTTTTTACGTAATTCCAACCACACCAAAACAACTTCTAAGGTGGTTCGGAGCACTTTTTACGTAATTCCAACCACACCAAAACAACTTCTAAGGTGGTTCGGAGCACTTTTTACGTAATTCCAACCACACCAAAACAACTTCTAAGGTGATTCGGAGCACTTTTTACGTAATTCCAACCACACCAAAACAACTTCTAAGGTGTTTCGGAGCACTTTTTACGTAATTCCAACCACACCAAAACAACTTCTAAGGTGTTTCGGAGCACTTTTTACGTAATTCCAACCACACCAAAACAACTTCTAAGGTGTTTCGGAGCACTTTTTACGTAATTCCAACCACACCAAAACAATTTCTAAGGTGTTTCGGAGCACTTTTTACGTAATTCCAACCACACCAAAACAACTTCTAAGGTGGTTCGGAGCACTTTTTACGTAATTCCAACCACACCAAAACAACTTCTAAGGTGGTTCGAAGCAATTTTTACGTAATTCCAACCACACCAAAACAATTTCTAAGGTGATTCGGAGCACTTTTTACGTAATTCCAACCACACCAAAACAACTTCTTAGATGGTTCGGAGCACTTTTTACGTAATTCCAACCACACCAAAACAACTTCTAATGTGGTTCGAAGCACTTTTTACGTAATTCCAACCACACCAAAACAACTTCTAGGGAGGTTCAGAGCACTTTTTACGTAATTCCAACCACACCAAAACAACTTCTAAGGTGTTTCGGAGCACTTTTTACGTAATTCCAACCACACCAAAACAATTTCTAAGGTGTTTCGGAGCACTTTTTACGTAATTCCAACCACACCAAAACAACTTCTAAGGTGGTTCGGAGCACTTTTTACGTAATTCCAACCACACCAAAACAACTTCTAAGGTGGTTCGGAGCACTTTTTACGTAATTCCAACCACACCAAAACAACTTCTAAGGTGGTTCAGAGCACTTTTTACGTAATTCCAACCACACCAAAACAACTTCTTAGATGGTTCGGAGCACTTTTTACGTAATTCCAACCACACCAAAACAACTTCTAATGTGGTTCGAAGCACTTTTTACGTAATTCCAACCACACCAAAACAACTTCTAGGGAGGTTCAGAGCACTTTTTACGTAATTCCAACCACACCAAAACAACTTCTAAGGTGGTTCGGAGCACTTTTTACGTAATTCCAACCACACCAAAACAATTTCTAAGGTGATTCGGAGCACTTTTTACGTAATTCCAACCACACCAAAACAACTTCTAAGGTGTTTCGGAGCACTTTTTACGTAATTCCAACCACACCAAAACAACTTCTAAGGTGTTTCGGAGCACTTTTTACGTAATTCCAACCACACCAAAACAATTTCTAAGGTGTTTCGGAGCACTTTTTACGTAATTCCAACCACACCAAAACAACTTCTAAGGTGTTTCGGAGCACTTTTTACGTAATTCCAACCACACCAAAACAACTTCTAAGGTGTTTCGGAGCACTTTTTACGTAATTCCAACCACACCAAAACAACTTCTAAGGTGGTTCGGAGCACTTTTTACGTAATTCCAACCACACCAAAACAACTTCTAAGGTGGTTCGGAGCACTTTTTACGTAATTCCAACCACACCAAAACAACTTCTAAGGTGGTTCGAAGCAATTTTTACGTAATTCCAACCACACCAAAACAATTTCTAAGGTGATTCGGAGCACTTTTTACGTAATTCCAACCACACCAAAACAACTTCTAAGGTGTTTCGGAGCACTTTTTACGTAATTCCAACCACACCAAAACAACTTCTAAGGTGTTTCGGAGCACTTTTTACGTAATTCCAACCACACCAAAACAATTTCTAAGGTGTTTCGGAGCACTTTTTACGTAATTCCAACCACACCAAAACAACTTCTAAGGTGTTTCGGAGCACTTTTTACGTAATTCCAACCACACCAAAACAACTTCTAAGGTGGTTCGGAGCACTTTTTACGTTATTCCAACCACACCAAAACAACTTCTAAGGTGGTTCGGAGCACTTTTTACGTAATTCCAACCACACCAAAACAACTTCTAAGGTGGTTCAGAGCACTTTTTACGTAATTCCAACCACACCAAAACAACTTCTTAGATGGTTCGGAGCACTTTTTACGTAATTCCAACCACACCAAAACAACTTCTAATGTGGTTCGAAGCACTTTTTACGTAATTCCAACCACACCAAAACAACTTCTAGGGAGGTTCAGAGCACTTTTTACGTAATTCCAACCACACCAAAACAACTTCTAAGGTGGTTCGGAGCACTTTTTACGTAATTCCAACCACACCAAAACAATTTCTAAGGTGATTCGGAGCACTTTTTACGTAATTCCAACCACACCAAAGCAACTTCTAAGGTGGTTCGGAGCACTTTTTACGTAATTCCAACCACACCAAAACAACTTCTAAGGTGGTTCGGAGCACTTTTTACGTAATTCCAACCACACCAAAACAATTTCTAAGGTGTTTCGGAGCACTTTTTACGTAATTCCAACCACACCAAAACAATTTCTAAGGTGATTCGGAGCACTTTTTACGTAATTCCAACCACACCAAAACAACTTCTAAGGTGTTTCGGAGCACTTTTTACGTAATTCCAACCACACCAAAACAACTTCTAAGGTGTTTCGGAGCACTTTTTACGTAATTCCAACCGCATCAGAACAACTTCTAAGGTGGTTCGGAGCACTTTTTACGTAATTCCAACAACAACAAAACAACTTCTATGGTGGTTCGGAGCACTTTTTACGTAATTCCAACCACACCAAAACAATTTCTAAGGTGATTCGGAGCACTTTTTACGTAATTCCAACCACACCAAAGCAACTTCTAAGGTGGTTCGGAGCACTTTTTACGTAATTCCAACCACACCAAAACAACTTCTAAGGTGGTTCGGAGCACTTTTTACGTAATTCCAACCACACCAAAACAACTTCTAAGGTGGTTCGGAGCACTTTTTACGTAATTCCAACAACACCAAAACAACTTCTATGGTGGTTCGGAGCAATTTTTACGTAATTCCAACCACACCAAAACAACTTCTAAGGTGGTTCGGAGCACTTTTTACGTAATTCCAACAACACCAAAACAACTTCTAAGGTGGTTCGGAGCACTTTTTACGTAATTCCAACCGCATCAGAACAACTTCTAAGATGGTTCGGAGCAATTTTTACGTAATTCCAACCACACCAAAACAATTTCTAAGGTGTTTCGGAGCACTTTTTACGTAATTCCAACCACACCAAAACAACTTCTAAGGTGTTTCGGAGCAATTTTTACGTAATTCCAACCACACCAAAACAACTTCTAAGGTGGTTCAGAGCACTTTTAACGTAATTCCAACCACACCAAAACAATTTCTAAGGTGTTTCGGAGCACTTTTTACGTAATTCCAACCACACCAAAACAACTTCTAAGGTGGTTCGGAGCACTTTTTACGTAATTCCAACCACACCAAAACAACTTCTAAGGTGTTTCGGAGCACTTTTTACGTAATTCCAACCACACCAAAACAACTTCTAAGGAGGTTCAGAGCACTTTTTACGTAATTCCAACCACACCAAAACAACTTCTAAGGTGTTTCGGAGCACTTTTTACGTAATTCCAACCAAACCAAAACAATTTCTAAGGTGTTTCGGAGCACTTTTTACGTAATTCCAACAACACCAAAACAACTTCTAAGATGGTTCGGAGCAATTTTTACGTAATTCCAACCACACCAAAACAATTTCTAAGGTGTTTCGGAGCACTTTTTACGTAATTCCAACCACACCAAAACAACTTCTAAGGTGTTTCGGAGCAATTTTTACGTAATTCCAACCACACCAAAACAACTTCTAAGGTGGTTCGGAGCACTTTTTACGTAATTCCAACCACACCAAAACAACTTCTAAGGTGGTTCGGAGCACTTTTTACGTAATTCCAACCACACCAAAACAATTTCTAAGGTGTTTCGGAGCAATTTTTACGTAATTCCAACCACACCAAAACAATTTCTAAGGTGATTCGGAGCACTTTTTACGTAATTCCAACCACACCAAAGCAACTTCTAAGGTGGTTCGGAGCACTTTTTACGTAATTCCAACCACACCAAAACAACTTCTAAGGTGGTTCGGAGCACTTTTTACGTAATTCCAACCACACCAAAACAACTTCTAAGGTGGTTCGGAGCACTTTTTACGTAATTCCAACAACACCAAAACAACTTCTATGGTGGTTCGGAGCAATTTTTACGTAATTCCAACCACACCAAAACAACTTCTAAGGTGGTTCGGAGCACTTTTTACGTAATTCCAACAACACCAAAACAACTTCTAAGGTGGTTCGGAGCACTTTTTACGTAATTCCAACCGCATCAGAACAACTTCTAAGATGGTTCGGAGCAATTTTTACGTAATTCCAACCACACCAAAACAATTTCTAAGGTGTTTCGGAGCACTTTTTACGTAATTCCAACCACACCAAAACAACTTCTAAGGAGGTTCAGAGCACTTTTAACGTAATTCCAACCACACCAAAACAATTTCTAAGGTGTTTCGGAGCACTTTTTACGTAATTCCAACCACACCAAAACAACTTCTAAGGTGGTTCGGAGCACTTTTTACGTAATTCCAACCACACCAAAACAACTTCTAAGGTGTTTCGGAGCACTTTTTACGTAATTCCAACCACACCAAAACAATTTCTAAGGTGTTTCGGAGCACTTTTTACGTAATTCCAACCACACCAAAACAACTTCTAAGGTGTTTCGGAGCAATTTTTACGTAATTCCAACCACACCAAAACAACTTCTAAGGTGGTTCGGAGCACTTTTTACGTAATTCCAACCACACCAAAACAACTTCTAAGGTGGTTCGGAGCACTTTTTACGTAATTCCAACCACACCAAAACAATTTCTAAGGTGATTCGGAGCACTTTTTACGTAATTCCAACAACACCAAAACAACTTCTATGGTGGTTCGGAGCAATTTTTACGTAATTCCAACCACACCAAAACAACTTCTAAGGTGGTTCGGAGCACTTTTTACGTAATTCCAACAACACCAAAACAACTTCTAAGGTGGTTCGGAGCACTTTTTACGTAATTCCAACCGCATCAGAACAACTTCTAAGATGGTTCGGAGCAATTTTTACGTAATTCCAACCACACCAAAACAATTTCTAAGGTGTTTCGGAGCACTTTTTACGTAATTCCAACCACACCAAAACAACTTCTAAGGTGTTTCGGAGCAATTTTTACGTAATTCCAACCACACCAAAACAACTTCTAAGGTGGTTCAGAGCACTTTTAACGTAATTCCAACCACACCAAAACAATTTCTAAGGTGTTTCGGAGCACTTTTTACGTAATTCCAACCACACCAAAACAACTTCTAAGGTGGTTCGGAGCACTTTTTACGTAATTCCAACCACACCAAAACAACTTCTAAGGTGTTTCGGAGCACTTTTTACGTAATTCCAACCACACCAAAACAACTTCTAAGGAGGTTCAGAGCACTTTTTACGTAATTCCAACCACACCAAAACAACTTCTAAGGTGTTTCGGAGCACTTTTTACGTAATTCCAACCAAACCAAAACAATTTCTAAGGTGTTTCGGAGCACTTTTTACGTAATTCCAACAACACCAAAACAACTTCTAAGATGGTTCGGAGCAATTTTTACGTAATTCCAACCACACCAAAACAATTTCTAAGGTGTTTCGGAGCACTTTTTACGTAATTCCAACCACACCAAAACAACTTCTAAGGTGTTTCGGAGCAATTTTTACGTAATTCCAACCACACCAAAACAACTTCTAAGGTGGTTCGGAGCACTTTTTACGTAATTCCAACCACACCAAAACAACTTCTAAGGTGGTTCGGAGCACTTTTTACGTAATTCCAACCACACCAAAACAATTTCTAAGGTGTTTCGGAGCAATTTTTACGTAATTCCAACCACACCAAAACAATTTCTAAGGTGATTCGGAGCACTTTTTACGTAATTCCAACCACACCAAAGCAACTTCTAAGGTGGTTCGGAGCACTTTTTACGTAATTCCAACCACACCAAAACAACTTCTAAGGTGGTTCGGAGCACTTTTTACGTAATTCCAACCGCATCAGAACAACTTCTAAGATGGTTCGGAGCACTTTTTACGTAATTCCAACAACACCAAAACAACTTCTAAGGTGGTTCGGAGCACTTTTTACGTAATTCCAACCACACCAAAACAACTTCTAAGGTGGTTCAGAGCACTTTTAACGTAATTCCAACCACACCAAAACAATTTCTAAGGTGTTTCGGAGCACTTTTTACGTAATTCCAACCACACCAAAACAACTTCTAAGGTGGTTCGGAGCACTTTTTACGTAATTCCAACCACACCAAAACAACTTCTAAGGTGTTTCGGAGCACTTTTTACGTAATTCCAACCACACCAAAACAACTTCTAAGGAGGTTCAGAGCACTTTTTACGTAATTCCAACCACACCAAAACAACTTCTAAGGTGTTTCGGAGCACTTTTTACGTAATTCCAACCAAACCAAAACAATTTCTAAGGTGTTTCGGAGCACTTTTTACGTAATTAGAACAACACCAAAACAACTTCTAAGATGGTTCGGAGCAATTTTTACGTAATTCCAACCACACCAAAACAATTTCTAAGGTGTTTCGGAGCACTTTTTACGTAATTCCAACCACACCAAAACAACTTCTAAGGTGTTTCGGAGCAATTTTTACGTAATTCCAACCACACCAAAACAACTTCTAAGGTGGTTCGGAGCACTTTTTACGTAATTCCAACCACACCAAAACAACTTCTAAGGTGGTTCGGAGCACTTTTTACGTAATTCCAACCACACCAAAACAATTTCTAAGGTGATTCGGAGCACTTTTTACGTAATTCCAACAACACCAAAACAACTTCTATGGTGGTTCGGAGCAATTTTTACGTAATTCCAACCACACCAAAACAACTTCTAAGGTGGTTCGGAGCACTTTTTACGTAATTCCAACAACACCAAAACAACTTCTAAGGTGGTTCGGAGCACTTTTTACGTAATTCCAACCGCATCAGAACAACTTCTAAGATGGTTCGGAGCACTTTTTACGTAATTCCAACCACACCAAAACAATTTCTAAGGTGATTCGGAGCACTTTTTACGTAATTCCAACCACACCAAAACAACTTCTAAGGTGGTTCGGAGCACTTTTTACGTAATTCCAACCACACCAAAACAACTTCTAAGGTGGTTCAGAGCACTTTTAACGTAATTCCAACCACACCAAAACAATTTCTAAGGTGTTTCGGAGCACTTTTTACGTAATTCCAACAACACCAAAACAACTTCTAAGGTGGTTCGGAGCACTTTTTACGTAATTCCAACCACACCAAAACAACTTCTAAGGTGGTTCGGAGCACTTTTTACGTAATTCCAACCACACCAAAACAACTTCTAAGGTGGTTCAGAGCACTTTTTACGTAATTCCAACCACACCAAAACAACTTCTAAGGTGTTTCGGAGCACTTTTTACGTAATTCCAACCAAACCAAAACAACTTCTAAGGTGGTTCGGAGCAATTTTTACGTAATTCCAACCACACCAAAACAACTTCTAAGGTGGTTCGGAGCAATTTTTACGTAATTCCAACCATACCAAAACAATTTCTAAGGTGATTCGGAGCACTTTTTACGTAATTCCAACCACACCAAAACAACTTCTAAGGTGGTTCGGAGCACTTTTTACGTAATTCCAACCACACCAAAACAACTTCTTAGATGGTTCGGAGCACTTTTTACGTAATTCCAACCACACCAAAACAACTTCTAAGGTAGTCCGAAGCACTTTTTACGTAATTCCAACCACACCAAAACAACTTCTAAGGTGGTTCGGAGCACTTTTTACGTAATTCCAACCACACCAAAACAACTTCTTAGATGGTTCGGAGCAATTTTTACGTAATTCCAACCACACCAAAACAATTTCTAAGGTGATTCGGAGCACTTTTTACGTAATTCCAACCACACCAAAACAACTTCTAAGGTGGTTCGGAGCACTTTTTACGTAATTCCAACCACACCAAAACAACTTCTAAGATGGTTCGGAGCACTTTTTACGTAATTCCAACCACAACAAAACAACATCTTAGATGGTTCGGAGTACTTTTTACGTAATTCCAACCACAACAAAACAACTTCTAAGGTGGTTCAGAGCACTTTTTACGTAATTCCAACCACACCAAAACAACTTCTTAGATGGTTCGGAGCACTTTTTACGTAATTCCAACCACACCAAAACAACTTCTAAGGTGGTTCGGAGCACTTTTTACGTAATTCCAACCACACCAAAACAACTTCTAAGGTGGTTCGGAGCACGTTTTACGTAATTCCAACCACACCAAAACAACTTCTAAGGTGGTTCAGAGCACTTTTTACGTAATTCCAACCACACCAAAACAACTTCTAAGGTGGTTCGGAGCACTTTTTACGTAATTCCAACCACACCAAAACAACTTCTAAGGTGGTTCGGAGCACTTTTTACGTAATTCCAACCACACCAAAACAACTTCTAAGGTGATTCGGAGCACTTTTTACGTAATTCCAACCACACCAAAACAACTTCTAAGGTGTTTCGGAGCACTTTTTACGTAATTCCAACCACACCAAAACAACTTCTAAGGTGTTTCGGAGCACTTTTTACGTAATTCCAACCACACCAAAACAATTTCTAAGGTGTTTCGGAGCACTTTTTACGTAATTCCAACCACACCAAAACAACTTCTAAGGTGGTTCGGAGCACTTTTTACGTAATTCCAACCACACCAAAACAACTTCTAAGGTGGTTCAGAGCACTTTTTACGTAATTCCAACCACACCAAAACAACTTCTAAGGTGGTTCGGAGCACTTTTTACGTAATTCCAACCACACCAAAACAACTTCTAAGGTGGTTCGGAGCACTTTTTACGTAATTCCAACCACACCAAAACAATTTCTAAGGTGTTTCGGAGCACTTTTTACGTAATTCCAACCACACCAAAACAATTTCTAAGGTGTTTCGGAGCACTTTTTACGTAATTCCAACAACACCAAAACAACTTCTAAGATGGTTCGGAGCAATTTTTACGTAATTCCAACCACACCAAAACAATTTCTAAGGTGTTTCGGAGCACTTTTTACGTAATTCCAACCACACCAAAACAATTTCTAAGGTGATTCGGAGCACTTTTTACGTAATTCCAACCACACCAAAGCAACTTCTAAGGTGGTTCGGAGCACTTTTTACGTAATTCCAACCACACCAAAACAACTTCTAAGGTGGTTCGGAGCACTTTTTACGTAATTCCAACCACACCAAAACAACTTCTAAGGTGGTTCGGAGCACTTTTTACGTAATTCCAACAACACCAAAACAACTTCTATGGTGGTTCGGAGCAATTTTTACGTAATTCCAACCACACCAAAACAACTTCTAAGGTGGTTCGGAGCACTTTTTACGTAATTCCAACAACACCAAAACAACTTCTAAGGTGGTTCGGAGCACTTTTTACGTAATTCCAACCGCATCAGAACAACTTCTAAGATGGTTCGGAGCAATTTTTACGTAATTCCAACCACACCAAAACAATTTCTAAGGTGTTTCGGAGCACTTTTTACGTAATTCCAACCACACCAAAACAACTTCTAAGGTGGTTCGGAGCACTTTTTACGTAATTCCAACCACACCAAAACAACTTCTAAGGTGGTTCAGAGCACTTTTAACGTAATTCCAACCACACCAAAACAATTTCTAAGGTGTTTCGGAGCACTTTTTACGTAATTCCAACAACACCAAAACAACTTCTAAGGTGGTTCGGAGCACTTTTTACGTAATTCCAACCACACCAAAACAACTTCTAAGGTGGTTCGGAGCACTTTTTACGTAATTCCAACCACACCAAAACAACTTCTAAGGTGGTTCAGAGCACTTTTTACGTAATTCCAACCACACCAAAACAACTTCTAAGGTGTTTCGGAGCACTTTTTACGTAATTCCAACCAAACCAAAACAACTTCTAAGGTGGTTCGGAGCACTTTTTACGTAATTCCAACCACACCAAAACAACTTCTAAGGTGGTTCGGAGCAATTTTTACGTAATTCCAACCAAACCAAAACAATTTCTAAGGTGATTCGGAGCACTTTTTACGTAATTCCAACCACACCAAAACAACTTCTAAGGTGGTTCGGAGCACTTTTTACGTAATTCCAACCACACCAAAACAACTTCTTAGATGGTTCGGAGCACTTTTTACGTAATTCCAACCACACCAAAACAACTTCTAAGGTAGTCCGAAGCACTTTTTACGTAATTCCAACCACACCAAAACAACTTCTAAGGTGGTTCGGAGCACTTTTTACGTAATTCCAACCACACCAAAACAACTTCTTAGATGGTTCGGAGCAATTTTTACGTAATTCCAACCACACCAAAACAATTTCTAAGGTGGTTCGGAGCAATTTTTACGTAATTCCAACCACACCAAAACAACTTCTAAGGTGGTTCGGAGCACTTTTTACGTAATTCCAACCACACCAAAACAACTTCTAAGGTGGTTCGGAGCACTTTTTACGTAATTCCAACCACAACAAAACAACATCTTAGATGGTTCGGAGCACTTTTTACGTAATTCCAACCACAACAAAACAACTTCTAAGGTGATTCGGAGCACTTTTTACGTAATTCCAACCAAACCAAAACAACTTCTAAGGTGGTTCGGAGCACTTTTTACGTAATTCCAACCACACCAAAACAACTTCTAAGGTGGTTCGGAGCACTTTTTACGTAATTCCAACCACAACAAAACAACATCTTAGATGGTTCGGAGTACTTTTTACGTAATTCCAACCACAACAAAACAACTTCTAAGGTGGTTCAGAGCACTTTTTACGTAATTCCAACCACACCAAAACAACTTCTAAGGTGGTTCGGAGCACTTTTTACGTAATTCCAACCACACCAAAACAACTTCTAAGGTGGTTCGGAGCACTTTTTACGTAATTCCAACCACACCAAAACAACTTCTAAGATGGTTCGGAGCACTTTTTACGTAATTCCAACCACAACAAAACAACATCTTAGATGGTTCGGAGTACTTTTTACGTAATTCCAACCACAACAAAACAACTTCTAAGGTGGTTCAGAGCACTTTTTACGTAATTCCAACCACACCAAAACAACTTCTAAGGTGTTTCGGAGCACTTTTTACGTAATTCCAACCAAACCAAAACAACTTCTAAGGTGGTTCGGAGCAATTTTTACGTAATTCCAACCACACCAAAACAACTTCTAAGGTGGTTCGGAGCAATTTTTACGTAATTCCAACCACACCAAAACAACTTCTAAGGTGGTTCGGAGCACTTTTTACGTAATTCCAACCACACCAAAACAACTTCTAAGGTGGTTCGGAGCACTTTTTACGTAATTCCAACCACAACAAAACAACATCTTAGATGGTTCGGAGCACTTTTTACGTAATTCCAACCACAACAAAACAACTTCTAAGGTGATTCGGAGCACTTTTTACGTAATTCCAACCAAACCAAAACAACTTCTAAGGTGGTTCGGAGCAATTTTTACGTAATTCCAACCACACCAAAACAACTTCTAAGGTGTTTCGGAGCAATTTTTACGTAATTCCAACCACACCAAAACAACTTCTAAGGTGGTTCGGAGCACTTTTTACGTAATTCCAACCACACCAAAACAACTTCTAAGGTGGTTCGGAGCACTTTTTACGTAATTCCAACCACACCAAAACAATTTCTAAGGTGATTCGGAGCACTTTTTACGTAATTCCAACCACACCAAAACAACTTCTAAGGTGGTTCGGAGCACTTTTTACGTAATTCCAACCACACCAAAACAACTTCTTAGATGGTTCGGAGCACTTTTTACGTAATTCCAACCACACCAAAACAACTTCTAAGGTAGTCCGAAGCAATTTTTACGTAATTCCAACCACACCAAAACAACTTCTAAGGTGGTTCGGAGCAATTTTTACGTAATTCCAACCACACCAAAACAACTTCTAAGGTGGTTCGGAGCAATTTTTACGTAATTCCAACCACACCAAAACAATTTCTAAGGTGATTCGGAGCACTTTTTACGTAATTCCAACCACACCAAAACAACTTCTAAGGTGGTTCGGAGCACTTTTTACGTAATTCCAACCACACCAAAACAACTTCTAAGATGGTTCGGAGCACTTTTTACGTAATTCCAACCACAACAAAACAACATCTTAGATGGTTCGGAGTACTTTTTACGTAATTCCAACCACAACAAAACAACTTCTAAGGTGGTTCGGAGCACTTTTTACGTAATTCCAACCACAACAAAACAACTTCTTAGATGGTTCGGAGCACTTTTTACGTAATTCCAACCACAACAAAACAACTTCTAAGATGGTTCGAAGCACTTTTTACGTAATTCCAAACACACCAAAACAACTTCTAAGATGGTTCGAAGCACTTTGTACGTAATTCCAACCACACCAAAACAACTTCTAAGATGGTTCGGAGCACTTTTTACGTAATTCCAACCACAACAAAACAACTTCTAAGATGGTTCGGAGCACTTTTTACGTAATTCCAACCACACCAAAACAACTTCTAAGGTAGTCCGAAGCACTTTTTACGTAATTCCAACCACACCAAAACAACTTCTAAGATGGTTCGGAGCACTTTTTACGTAATTCCAACCACAACAAAACAACATCTTAGATGGTTCGGAGTACTTTTTACGTAATTCCAACCACAACAAAACAACTTCTAAGGTGGTTCAGAGCACTTTTTACGTAATTCCAACCACACCAAAACAACTTCTAAGGTGTTTCGGAGCACTTTTTACGTAATTCCAACCAAACCAAAACAACTTCTAAGGTGGTTCGGAGCAATTTTTACGTAATTCCAACCACACCAAAACAACTTCTAAGGTGGTTCGGAGCAATTTTTACGTAATTCCAACCACACCAAAACAATTTCTAAGGTAGTCCGAAGCACTTTTTACGTAATTCCAACCAAACCAAAACAACTTCTAAGGTGGTTCAGAGCACTTTTTACGTAATTCCAACCACACCAAAACAACTTCTAAGGTGTTTCGGAGCACTTTTTACGTAATTCCAACCAAACCAAAACAACTTCTAAGGTGGTTCGGAGCAATTTTTACGTAATTCCAACCACACCAAAACAACTTCTAAGGTGTTTCGGAGCAATTTTTACGTAATTCCAACCACACCAAAACAACTTCTAAGGTGGTTCGGAGCACTTTTTACGTAATTCCAACCACACCAAAACAACTTCTAAGGTGGTTCGGAGCACTTTTTACGTAATTCCAACCACACCAAAACAATTTCTAAGGTGATTCGGAGCACTTTTTACGTAATTCCAACCACACCAAAACAACTTCTAAGGTGGTTCGGAGCACTTTTTACGTAATTCCAACCACACCAAAACAACTTCTTAGATGGTTCGGAGCACTTTTTACGTAATTCCAACCACACCAAAACAACTTCTAAGGTAGTCCGAAGCAATTTTTACGTAATTCCAACCACACCAAAACAACTTCTAAGGTGGTTCGGAGCAATTTTTACGTAATTCCAACCAGACCAAAACAACTTCTAAGGTGGTTCGGAGCAATTTTTACGTAATTCCAACCACACCAAAACAATTTCTAAGGTGATTCGGAGCACTTTTTACGTAATTCCAACCACACCAAAACAACTTCTAAGGTGGTTCGGAGCACTTTTTACGTAATTCCAACCACACCAAAACAACTTCTAAGATGGTTCGGAGCACTTTTTACGTAATTCCAACCACAACAAAACAACATCTTAGATGGTTCGGAGTACTTTTTACGTAATTCCAACCACAACAAAACAACTTCTAAGGTGGTTCGGAGCACTTTTTACGTAATTCCAACCACAACAAAACAACTTCTTAGATGGTTCGGAGCACTTTTTACGTAATTCCAACCACAACAAAACAACTTCTAAGATGGTTCGAAGCACTTTTTACGTAATTCCAAACACACCAAAACAACTTCTAAGATGGTTCGAAGCACTTTGTACGTAATTCCAACCACACCAAAACAACTTCTAAGATGGTTCGGAGCACTTTTTACGTAATTCCAACCACAACAAAACAACTTCTAAGATGGTTCGGAGCACTTTTTACGTAATTCCAACCACACCAAAACAACTTCTAAGGTAGTCCGAAGCACTTTTTACGTAATTCCAACCACAACAAAACAACATCTTAGATGGTTCGGAGCACTTTTTACGTAATTCCAACCACAACAAAACAACATCTTAGATGGTTCGGAGCACTTTTTACGTAATTCCAACCACAACAAAACAACTTCTAAGATGGTTCGAAGCACTTTTTACGTAATTCCAAACACACCAAAACAACTTCTAAGATGGTTCGAAGCACTTTTTACGTAATTCCAACCACACCAAAACAACTTCTAAGATGGTTCGGAGCACTTTTTACGTAATTCCAACCACAACAAAACAACTTCTAAGATGGTTCGGAGCACTTTTTACGTAATTCCAACCACACCAAAACAACTTCTAAGGTGGTCCGAAGCACTTTTTACGTAATTCCAACCACAACAAAACAACATCTTAGATGGTTCGGAGCACTTTTTACGTAATTCCAACCACAACAAAACAACTTCTAAGGTGGTTCGGAGCACTTTTTACGTAATTCCAACCACACCAAAACAACTTCTTAGATGGTTCGGAGCACTTTTTACGTAATTCCAACCACACCAAAACAACTTCTAAGGTGGTTCGGAGCAATTTTTACGTAATTCCAACCACAACAAAACAACATCTTAGATGGTTCGGAGCACTTTTTACGTAATTCCAACCACACCAAAACAACTTCTTAGATGGTTCGGAGCACTTTTTACGTAATTCCAACCACACCAAAACAACTTCTAAGATGGTTCGAAGCACTTTTTACGTAATTCCAAACACACTCAAACACCTTCTAAGGTGGTTCGGAGCACTTTTTACGTAATTCCAACCACACCAAAACAACTTCTAAGATGGTTCGAAGCACTTTTTACGTAATTCCAACCACACCAAAACAACTTCTAAGGTGGTTCGGAGCACTTTTTACGTAATTCCAAACACACCAAAACAACTTCTAATGTGGTTCGAAGCACTTTTTACGTAATTCCAACCACACCAAAACAACTTCTAGGGAGGTTCGGAGCACTTTTTACGTAATTCCAACCACACCAAAACAACTTCTTAGATGGTTCGGAGCACTTTTTACGTAATTCCAAACACACCAAAACAACTTCTAAGGTGGTACGAAGCACTTTTTACGAAATTCCAACCACACCAAAACAACTTCTAAGGTGGTTCGGACCACTTTTTACGTAATTCCAAACACACCAAAACAACTTCTAAGATGGTTCGGAGCACTTGTTACGTAATTCCAACCACACCAAAACAACTTCTAATGTGGTTCGGAGCACTTTCTACGTAATTCCAACCACGCCAAAACAACTTCTAAGGTGGTACGAAGCACTTTTTACGTAATTCCAACCACACCAAAACAACTTCTAAGGTGGTACGAAGCACTTTTTACGTAATTCCAACCACACCAAAACAACTTCTAAGGTAGTTCGAAGCACTTTTTACGTAATTCCAACCACACCAAAACAACTTCTAAGGTGGTTCGGAGCACTTTTTACGTAATTCCAAACACACCAAAACAACTTCTAGGGAGGTTCGGAGCACTTTTTACGTAATTCCAACCACACCAAAACAACTTCTAAGGTGGTACGAAGCACTTTTTACGTAATTCCAACCACACCAAAACAACTTCTAAGGTAGTTCGAAGCACTTTTTACGTAATTCCAACCACACCAAAACATCTTCTAAGGTGGTTCGGAGCACTTTTTACGTAATTCCAACCACACCAAAACAACTTCTAAGGTGGTTCGGAGCACTTTTTACGTAATTCCAAACACACCAAAACAACTTCTAGGGAGGTTCGGAGCACTTTTTACGTAATTCCAACCACACCAAAACAACTTCTTAGATGGTTCGGAGCACTTTTTACGTAATTTCAACCAATTCAAAACAACTTTGAAGATGGTCCGGAGCACTTTTTACGTAATTTCAACCAATTCAAAACAAATTTGAAGATGGTCCGGAGCACTTTTTACGTAATTTCAACCAAACCAAAACAATTTTGAAGATGGTCCGGAGCACTTTTTACGTAATTTCAACCAAACCAAAACAACTTTGAAGATGGTCCGGAGCACTTTCTACGTAATTTCAACCAATTCAAAACAACTTTGAAGATGGTCCGGAGCACTTTTTACGTAATTTCAACCAAACCAAAACAATTTTGAAGATGGTCCGGAGCACTTTTTACGTAATTTCAACCAAACCAAAACAACATTGAAGATGGTCCGGAGCACTTTTTACGTAATTTCAACCAATTCAAAACAAATTTGAAGATGGTCCGGAGCACTTTTTACGTAATTTCAACCAAACCAAAACAATTTTGAAGATGGTCCGGAGCACTTTTTACGTAATTTCAACCAAACCAAAACAACTTCTTAGATGGTTCGGAGCACTTTTTACGTAATTCCAACCACACCAAAACAACTTCTAAGGTGGTTCGGACCACTTTTTACGTAATTCCAACCACATCAAAACAACTTCTTAGATGGTTCGGAGCACTTTTTACGTAATTCCAACCACACCAAAACAACTTCTAAGATGGTTCGAAGCACTTTTTACGTAATTCCAACCACACCAAAACAACTTCTTAGATGGTTCGGAGCACTTTTTACGTAATTCCAACCACACCAAAACAACTTCTAAGATGGTTCGAAGCACTTTTTACGTAATTCCAACCACACCAAAACAACTTCTAAGATGGTTCGAAGCACTTTTTACGTAATTCCAACCACACCAAAACAACTTCTAAGGTGGTACGAAGCACTTTTTACGTAATTCCAACCACACCAAAACAACTTCTAAGGTAGTTCGAAGCACTTTTTACGTAATTCCAACCACACCAAAACATCTTCTAAGGTGGTTCGGAGCACTTTTTACGTAATTCCAACCACACCAAAACAACTTCTAAGGTGGTTCGGAGCACTTTTTACGTAATTCCAAACACACCAAAACAACTTCTAGGGAGGTTCGGAGCACTTTTTACGTAATTCCAACCACACCAAAACAACTTCTTAGATGGTTCGGAGCACTTTTTACGTAATTTCAACCAATTCAAAACAATTTTGAAGATGGTCCGGAGCACTTTTTACGTAATTTCAACCAAACCAAAACAACTTTGAAGATGGTCCGGAGCACTTTTTACGTAGTTTTAACCAAACCAAAACAACTTTGAAGATGGTCCGGAGCACTTTTTACGTAATTTCAACCAAACCAAAACAACATTGAAGATGGTCCGGAGCACTTTCTACGTAATTTCAACCAATTCAAAACAACTTTGAAGATGGTCCGGAGCACTTTTTACGTAATTTCAACCAAACCAAAACAATTTTGAAGATGGTCCGGAGCACTTTTTACGTAATTTCAACCAAACCAAAACAACTTTGAAGATGGTCCGGAGCACTTTTTACGTAATTTCAACCAAACCAAAACAACTTTGAAGATGGTCCGGAGCACTTTTTACGTAGTTTTAACCAAACCAAAACAACTTTGAAGATGGTCCGGAGCACTTTCTACGTAATTTCAACCAATTCAAAACAACTTTGAAGATGGTCCGGAGCACTTTTTACGTAATTTCAACCAAACCAAAACAATTTTGAAGATGGTCCGGAGCACTTTTTACGTAATTTCAACCAAACCAAAACAACATTGAAGATGGTCCGGAGCACTTTTTACGTAATTTCAACCAATTCAAAACAAATTTGAAGATGGTCCGGAGCACTTTTTACGTAATTTCAACCAAACCAAAACAATTTTGAAGATGGTCCGGAGCACTTTTTACGTAATTTCAACCAAACCAAAACAACTTCTTAGATGGTTCGGAGCACTTTTTACGTAATTCCAACCACACCAAAACAACTTCTAAGGTGGTTCGGACCACTTTTTACGTAATTCCAACCACATCAAAACAACTTCTTAGATGGTTCGGAGCACTTTTTACGTAATTCCAACCACACCAAAACAACTTCTAAGATGGTTCGAAGCACTTTTTACGTAATTCCAACCACACCAAAACAACTTCTTAGATGGTTCGGAGCACTTTTTACGTAATTCCAACCACACCAAAACAACTTCTAAGATGGTTCGAAGCACTTTTTACGTAATTCCAACCACACCAAAACAACTTCTAAGATGGTTCGAAGCACTTTTTACGTAATTCCAACCACACCAAAACAACTTCTAAGATGGTTCGAAGCACTTTTTACGTAATTCCAACCACACCAAAACAACTTCTAAGGTGGTACGAAGCACTTTTTACGTAATTCCAACCACACCAAAACAACTTCTAAGGTAGTTCGAAGCACTTTTTACGTAATTCCAACCACACCAAAACAACTTCTAAGGTAGTTCGAAGCACTTTTTACGTAATTCCAACCACACCAAAACATCTTCTAAGGTGGTTCGGAGCACTTTTTACGTAATTCCAACCACACCAAAACAACTTCTAAGGTGGTTCGGAGCACTTTTTACGTAATTCCAAACACACCAAAACAACTTCTAAGGTGGTTCGGAGCACTTTTTACGTAATTCCAACCACACCAAAACAACTTCTTAGATGGTTCGGAGCACTTTTTACGTAATTTCAACCAATTCAAAACAATTTTGAAGATGGTCCGGAGCACTTTTTACGTAATTTCAACCAAACCAAAACAACTTTGAAGATGGTCCGGAGCACTTTTTACGTAGTTTTAACCAAACCAAAACAACTTTGAAGATGGTCCGGAGCACTTTTTACGTAATTTCAACCAAACCAAAACAACATTGAAGATGGTCCGGAGCACTTTCTACGTAATTTCAACCAATTCAAAACAACTTTGAAGATGGTCCGGAGCACTTTTTACGTAATTTCAACCAAACCAAAACAATTTTGAAGATGGTCCGGAGCACTTTTTACGTAATTTCAACCAAACCAAAACAACTTTGAAGATGGTCCGGAGCACTTTTTACGTAAATTCAACCAAACCAAAACAACTTTGAAGATGGTCCGGAGCACTTTTTACGTAGTTTTAACCAAACCAAAACAACTTTGAAGATGGTCCGGAGCACTTTCTACGTAATTTCAACCAATTCAAAACAACTTTGAAGATGGTCCGGAGCACTTTTTACGTAATTTCAACCAATTCAAAACAACTTTGAAGATGGTCCGGAGCACTTTTTACGTAATTTCAACCAAACCAAAACAACATTGAAGATGGTCCGGAGCACTTTTTACGTAATTTCAACCAATTCAAAACAAATTTGAAGATGGTCCGGAGCACTTTTTACGTAATTTCAACCAAACCAAAACAATTTTGAAGATGGTCCGGAGCACTTTTTACGTAATTTCAACCAAACCAAAACAACTTTGAAGATGGTCCGGAGCACTTTCTACGTAATTTCAACCAATTCAAAACAACTTTGAAGATGGTCCGGAGCACTTTTTACGTAATTTCAACCAATTCAAAACAACTTTGAAGATGGTCCGGAGCACTTTTTACGTAATTTCAACCAAACCAAAACAACATTGAAGATGGTCCGGAGCACTTTCTACGTAATTTCAACCAATTCAAAACAACTTTGAAGATGGTCCGGAGCACTTTTTACGTAATTTCAACCAAACCAAAACAATTTTGAAGATGGTCCGGAGCACTTTTTACGTAATTTCAACCAAACCAAAACAACATTGAAGATGGTCCGGAGCACTTTTTACGTAATTTCAACCAATTCAAAACAAATTTGAAGATGGTCCGGAGCACTTTTTACGTAATTTCAACCAAACCAAAACAATTTTGAAGATGGTCCGGAGCACTTTTTACGTAATTTCAACCAAACCAAAACAACTTTGAAGATGGTCCGGAGCACTTTTTACGTAATTTCAACCAAACCAAAACAACTTTGAAGATGGTCCGGAGCACTTTTTACGTAGTTTCAACCAAACCAAAACAATTTTGAAGATGGTCCGGAGCACTTTTTACGTAATTTCAACCAAACCAAAACAACTTTGAAGATGGTCCGGAGCACTTTCTACGTAATTTCAACCAATTCAAAACAACTTTGAAGATGGTCCGGAGCACTTTTTACGTAATTTCAACCAATTCAAAACAACTTTGAAGATGGTCCGGAGCACTTTTTACGTAATTTCAACCAAACCAAAACAACATTGAAGATGGTCCGGAGCACTTTTTACGTAATTTCAACCAATTCAAAACAAATTTGAAGATGGTCCGGAGCACTTTTTACGTAATTTCAACCAAACCAAAACAATTTTGAAGATGGTCCGGAGCACTTTTTACGTAATTTCAACCAAACCAAAACAACTTTGAAGATGGTCCGGAGCACTTTCTACGTAATTTCAACCAATTCAAAACAACTTTGAAGATGGTCCGGAGCACTTTTTACGTAATTTCAACCAATTCAAAACAATTGTGAAGATGGTCCGGAGCACTTTTTACGTAATTTCAACCAAACCAAAACAACTTTGAAGATGGTCCGGAGCACTTTTTACGTAATTTCAACCAATTCAAAACAACTTTGAAGATGGTCCGGAGCACTTTTTACGTAATTTCAACCAAACCAAAACAACTTTGAAGATGGTCCGGAGCACTTTTTACGTAATTTCAACCAATTCAAAACAATTTTGAAGATGGTCCGGAGCACTTTTTACGTAATTTCAACCAAACCAAAACAACTTTGAAGATGGTCCGGAGCACTTTTTACGTAATTTCAACCAATTCAAAACAAATTTGAAGATGGTCCGGAGCACTTTTTACGTATTTTCAACCAAACCAAAACAACTTTGAAGATGGTCCGGAGCACTTTCTACGTAATTTCTACCAAACCAAAACAACTTTGAAGATGGTCCGGAGCACTTTCTACGTAATTTCAACTAAACCAAAACAACTTTGAAGATGGTCCGGAGCACTTTTTACGTAATTTCAACCAATTCAAAACAAATTTGAAGATGGTCCGGAGCACTTTTTACGTAATTTCAACCAAACCAAAACAATTTTGAAGATGGTCCGGAGCACTTTTTACGTAATTTCAACCAATTCAAAACAACTTTGAAGATGGTCCGGAGCACTTTTTACGTAATTTCAACCAAACCAAAACAACTTTGAAGATGGTCCGGAGCACTTTTTACGTAATTTCAACCAATTCAAAACAATTTTGAAGATGGTCCGGAGCACTTTTTACGTAATTTCAACCAAACCAAAACAACTTTGAAGATGGTCCGGAGCACTTTTTACGTAATTTCAACCAATTCAAAACAAATTTGAAGATGGTCCGGAGCACTTTTTACGTATTTTCAACCAAACCAAAACAACTTTGAAGATGGTCCGGAGCACTTTCTACGTAATTTCTACCAAACCAAAACAACTTTGAAGATGGTCCGGAGCACTTTTTACGTAATTTCAACCAAACCAAAACAACTTTGAAGATGGTCCGGAGCACTTTTTACGTAATTTCAACCAATTCAAAACAAATTTGAAGATGGTCCGGAGCACTTTTTACGTAATTTCAACCAAACCAAAACAATTTTGAAGATGGTCCGGAGCACTTTTTACGTAATTTCAACCAAACCAAAACAACTTTGAAGATGGTCCGGAGCACTTTCTACGTAATTTCAACCAATTCAAAACAACTTTGAAGATGGTCCGGAGCACTTTTTACGTAATTTCAACCAATTCAAAACAAATTTGAAGATGGTCCGGAGCACTTTTTACGTAATTTCAACCAAACCAAAACAACTTTGAAGATGGTCCGGAGCACTTTTTACGTAATTTCAACCAAACCAAAACAACTTTGAAGATGGTCCGGAGCACTTTTTACGTAGTTTTAACCAAACCAAAACAACTTTGAAGATGGTCCGGAGCACTTTCTACGTAATTTCTACCAAACCAAAACAACTTTGAAGATGGTCCGGAGCACTTTTTACGTAATTTCAACCAAACCAAAACAACTTTGAAGATGGTCCGGAGCACTTTTTACGTAATTTCAACCAAACCAAAACAACTTTGAAGATGGTCCGGAGCACTTTTTACGTAATTTCAACCAATTCAAAACAATTTTGAAGATGGTCCGGAGCACTTTTTACGTAATTTCAACCAAACCAAAACAACTTTGAAGATGGTCCGGAGCACTTTTTACGTAATTTCAACCAAACCAAAACAACTTTGAAGATGGTCCGGAGCACTTTTTACGTAATTTCAACCAATTCAAAACAAATTTGAAGATGGTCCGGAGCACTTTTTACGTAATTTCAACCAAACCAAAACAA